>NC_060069.1:112339147-112640100 GCF_922984935.1 Meles meles | reverse complement strand
AAAGATACAGATGCCTTCATGCTCATGGCAGCATTATTTACAGTCGCCAAAACATGGAAACAGTCTAAGTGTCCATTGATGGATGAATGCATAAAGACACTGTGAATGGATATCATATCGGGGAAAAAAAAACAAAAAAACAACCTCTCATAGGTATCATAGATACAGAAAACAGATTAGTGGTTGCCAGACATGGAGACTTGAGGGTGAGAGAAATGGGTGAAGGAGGTGAAAAGGTTAAAAAAAAAAAAAAGGAATTGAAACAGAGGAAAATGAGAAGAGAAGGACAAGAAGAGAAGGAAAGAAAGAACAAGGAGGCAAGGCAAAAATTGTCAAGGGTGAAGAGAAGAGACAAGGAAAAGGGCAAGGAAAGGAATGGAAGGAAAGGGAAGGAAAGAGAAGGGAAGTAAACAAGTATGGAAAAAGAAAAAAATTGATATTCTTCTTTGTAGTAAAAATAAGTGACCTGAAATCATTCCTGGGAAGATTGAGGAGATGGAGTTTTGCCTATTCTTCTCGCTAGGTAAAAAAAAAAAAAAAAAAAAAAAAAAAAAAAAAAAAAATTCCCTGAATGTTATATATAAAATAAATATAAAAAGATGGAGATAGGGTTCAACAAGCTAGGAAATTTGATACCTCATGAATGATATCGTGATGAGATCCCTGGGTTTTCTTTTTGTCTTATATATCCCAGACTTAGAGCTGAAGAAGTTAACTCAAATATCAATGGGCACAGCTATAATGAATGAAAGAATGGATGAATGATGATAAAGCTTGCCCTCTCAAGCCAAAAGACTAGGAAAGGAGAGCTTAGTAAAATAGAAAACTTACATAATAATTGTACTACTCTAGTTTAACTAGTTTAACTAGTTTACTTTAGTTAAAATAAAGTGTGACTTCATCCCTACCCAGACCAACAAAGACTGAGTGGATGGCCAAATTTCCTTCCTTGGTCTGGCTGTAAGAAGATATCCCAATCTCCGCTTATGGGATGATTTCAGAGAAGGCTGAGTGGGGATTCTGAACTTTTACTCTCACCTGGCAATAATGAAATACCCTTACATGCCCCATTGGGTTAATGTCAAAGGAATCCCCGTGGAGAGTCAGATGCTTACTATTATCCCACTGTAACGAGACTGTAGTCCTTGGGATGTTGGCAGAAGGCCACTCTTACCCCAGCTAGTCAGAGAGATATTATTGGATGCCTAATGGGGAGTGGAAACTCCCACCTTACCTAGCATTAACAAGATCCCCATTCCTTGGTGGTCAAGAAAGGCCAAGAAGGAGTCTGGATTTCTACTCCTATTTGGCAGTAATGACACAGTGCCTCTCCTTCCCTGATCAAGTGTTGGCAAAGAAAGCCAGCTAAAATATAAGGTTTATATAAGATCCTGAGTCTCATAAAATACTGGTCCAAATGTCCTAGGTTTAGTAAAAATCACTTGTCACAACAACAATCAGGAAGATCTCAAAATGAATGGAAAACGGACAAAAATAAATTTGACAGGGAGTTTAGAATTATCTAAAAAAAGATTTTAAAGCAGTCATCATAAAAAGTTTTGACAGACAATAGCAAACATGCTTATAACAAATGGAAAAAAATAGAAAGCCTTAATAATGAAAGGGAAGTCTCTGAACAGAAATGGAAGACGTAAAGAAGAAACAAATAGAAAATTTAGTACTTAAAAATATAATAAGTAAGAAAACTAAATATTCAATTACTCTAAAATCTAGCAGTTTCATTCCTGGACATTTTTCTCAGTGATTATGAGGTTTATATAGGAGACTCACTCAAAAAAAATATACACAAATATTAATGACAATTTTGTTTGCAATAGCCAAAAGCTGGAAAATAATGGATATTCTTCAATAGGTAAATAATTTAATGTGATACATTCACGGCATGAGATACTATTCCTAAATAAAAAAGAACGGATTATTGATACACATAACATAAATGTATCTCTAGATAATTACAGAGTAAAAAAATCAAGTCCCAAAAGATTACATATTGCATGATTCCATTTATATAACACTTCAAAAAGATGAAATTTTATTAAGAAGTTTATTCTAACTCGAAATGGATAAAAGACCTCAACGTGAGACAGGAATCTATCAGAATCCTAGAGAGAACATAGGCAGTAACCTCTTCGATATCAGCCACAGCAACTTCTTTCAAGATATGTCTCCAAAGGCCAAGGAAACAAAAGCAAAAATGAACTTTTGGGACTTCATCCAGATCAAAAGCTTCTGCACAGCAAAGGAAACAGTCAACAAAACAAAGAGGCAACCCACGGAATGGGAGAAGATATTTGCAAATGACAGTACAGACAAAAGGTTGATATCCAGGATCTATAAAGAACTTCTCAAACTCAACACACACAAAACAGATAATCATATCAAAAAATGGGCAGAAGATATGAACAGACACTTCTCCAATGAAGACATACAAATGGCTATCAGACACATGAAAAAATGTTCATCATCACTAGCCATCAGGGAGATTCAAATTAAAACAACATTGAGATACCACCTGACACCAGTTAGAATGGCCAAAATTAGCAAGACAGGAAACAACGTGTGTTGGAGAGGATGTGGAGAAAGGGGAACCCTCTTACACTGTTGGTGGGAATGCAAGTTAGTGCAGCCACTTTGGAGAACAGTGTGGAGATTCCTGAAGAAATTAAAAATAGAGCTTCTCTATGACCCTGCAATTGCACTGCTGGGTATTTACCCCAAAGATACAGATGTAGTGAAAAGAAGGGCCATTTGTACCCCAATGTTTATTGCAGCAATGGCTATGGTCACCAAACTGTGGAAAGAACCAAGATGCCCTTCAACGGATGAATGGATAAGGAAGATGTGGTCCATATACACAATGGAGTATTATGCCTCCATCAGAAAGGATGAATACCCAACTTTTGTAGCAACATGGACGGGACTGGAAGAAATTATGCTGAGTGAAATAAGTCAAGCAGAGAGAGTCAAGTATCATATGGTCTCACTTATTTGTGGAGCATAACAAATAACATGGAGGACATGGGGAGAAGGAGAGGAGAGGGAGTTGAGGGAAACTGGAAGGGGAGATGAACCATGAGAGACTATGGACTCTGAAAAACAACCAGAGGGTTATGAAGGGGTGGTGGGGGGGGGGTGGGGGGGGGTGGGAGGTTGAGGAACCAGGTGGTGGGTAATAGGGAGGGCACGTACTGCATGGCGCACTGGGTGTGATGCCAAAACAATGAACACTGTTATGCTGTAAATAAACAAATAAAAATAAATAAATTAAAAAAAAAAAGAAGTTTATTCTAATGTCTAAATGAATTTCTCTTAAAAAATCATAGTGATGGCAGGGTGCCTGGGTGGCTCAGCCAACTGGTTAAGTGTCCAATTCTTGATTTTGGCTCAGGTCATGATCTCAGGGTCATGGGATCAAGCCCTGCTTTGGTCTCCACACTCCACAGGGAGTCTGCTTGAGATTCTCTCTCTCTCCTTCTCCCTCTGTCCCTTCCCCTGCTTCTGTGCTCTCTCTCTCTCAAATAAATAAACAAATCTTTAAAAAAAATCATAGTGATGGTGATAGAATAATAGAACTCACTTAGGAAAGGCTAGGACAGTAAAATGGAAAGCTATAAGAATGATAAAAGGGAACTGGAAGAATTTAAGATGGAATAGGAAAAAAGTGTGTTATAGAAACATTTCTGTGAAACAAGAGGAATACACAATTAGGTGTTCTAGGGAGAATAGACAGCAGAAAGCACAGCACAGGAGAGAGAAAATAAAACTAGGATGCAATTAAAAAGAAACAAATATAAAAGAAAGGATAAAGAGGATTACAATAAAGATAATAGAAATAAAAGGTAAGCCAAGGGAATCCAACACATGTCTAATATACATAATTGGAATGTCCCCCTCCCCACAAAGATGCCAACATAATACAATAGAACAAGTAATTAAAAATATAGTCCAGGAATACTTGGTGAGTATTAAGGATGGCATATATTGCATGGAGCACTGGGTGTGATGCATAAACAATGAATCTTGGAAAAAATAAAATTAAATTGAGATGTTAAAATTAAAGAAATTAAAAAAAAATAAAAAAATATATAGTCCAGAAATACTTTCCTGAATTGAAAGAAGACTTACACCAACATAAAGAAAGGATGCCCTGGATAAAATCAAAGGTTTCATCAAGTGGAAATGAGGAGAACTCTAAAAAGACATAATTAGAAATATAATAAAAATGGGAGACTTTAATTCCCCTCTCTCAGGAAACTCTTATCTGGTAGTCAACAATTAAGTAAGGGTATAGAAGAGCTATATGAAATAGTAAGTGAGCTATATATTAATAGCTAACAATGCTTATCAATATGAAAACAAAAAGTCACCATTACTTAGAATTTTAAAACAGATAACACTTGGATCAGAATTGGAAATATGAACCAAAATTTTGCAATAAATAAAATTCTTTGAAAAAACAAATAAAGAATCACAAGTTAACCAAATCAAGAAAGGGATGAACAAATCCACAAAATACCCCAAAACATGGAAATGTCCCAGCCACATATTATAGTTAATAACAGTTCTAAAATTATTAAAGGAATGTGATATTATACAAAATTAGCCACATAGACAAAAATTAGAATAGTGAGTTGAGAAATAGATCCAAAACATACGGGAATTTACGGTATGATAGACTGATGTCACAAATCAGTAGAATAAAAAGGGACTTTTAAAATGATGTTGAGGGGCGCCTGGGTGGCTCAGTGGGTTAAAGCCTTTGCCTTCGGCTCAAGTCATGGTCCCGCGGTCCTGGGATCGAGCCCCATATCGGGCTCTCTGCTCAGCAGGGAGCCTGCTTCCTTCCTCTCTCTCTCTGCCTGCCTCTCTGCTTACTTGTGATCTCTCTCTGTCAGATAAGTTAATAAAATCTTTAAAAAAATAAAAAAATAAAAATGGTGTTGAAAGTGCATAACCATGAGGAAAATATCATCCTGGATCTATAGTTCATTTAATGTACAATAATAAACTTTAAGTAGATTATTAATTTAAATATAAAAATGCAGTTTTAAAAGTGGCAGAAGAAACCATATTAACATAAATATTTTTAAAACTTTGGAGTAAGAATGATCCATCTTTGGTCCAAATACAGATGTACCTTGGAGATACTGTGGGTTTGGTTCCAGACCACTCTGATAAAGCACATATTTCAATACAGTGAGTCAATTGAATTTTTTGATTTCCCAGTGGATGTAAAGTTATGTTTAAATTATACTGTAATCTATTAAGTGTGCAATAACATCGTGCCTAAAAAAACAATGTACAGACCTTCATTAAAATGTACTTTATTGCTAAAAAAAGCTAACCATCCTCCGAACTTTCGGTGATTCGTCATGTGTTTGCTGGTGGAATGTTTGCCTCAATATTGATGGCTGCTGATTAGCCAGGGTGGGGTTGTTGAAGGCTGGGTCGCCTGTGACAATTTTTTAAAATAAGACAACAGTGAAGTTTGTCATATGGGTTGACTGTTCCTTTCACAAACAATTTCTCTGTAATTTCTCTGTAGGATGCAGTGATGTTTGATTTTACCCACAGTAGAACTTCTTTAAAAACTGGAGTCAGTCATCTCAAACCCTGCTGCTTTAACAACTGAGTTTATATAAAATCCTTTGTTGTCATTTCAATAGTCTTCACAGCATCTTCACCAGGAGTAGATTCCATATTAAGAAACCAGGTTCTTTGCTCATCTGTAAGAAACATCTCCTCATTTGTTGAAGTTTTATCATGGGATTGTAGTGATTCAGTCACATTTTTCAGGCTCCACTTGTAATTCCTAGTTCTCTTGCTATTTTTGCCACATCTGCAGTTACTTCCTCCGTAGAAGTCTTGAACCCCTCCATGTCATCCATGAAGGTTGGAATCAACTGCTTCCAAAGTCCTGTCATTTGATATTTTGACTTTCTTCATGGCATCTAGAATTGTGAATCCTTTCCAGGTTTTCAATTAACTTCACCCAGACTCGTCAAAGGAATCACGACAAATGGCACCTATAGCCTTACCAAATGTATTTCTTAAATAATAAGACTTGAAGTCGAAATTACTTCTTGATCTTTGAGCTGCAGAGTGGATGTCGTGTGAACTTGGTGGGTGACTTGCTTCTGCACTTGCTGCTTCACCTTCTACTTTGATGTTACAGAGATGGCTTCTTTCTTTAAACCCCATGAATCAACCTCTGCGAGTTTCAGACTGTTCTTCTGTAGCTTCCTCATCTCTCTCAGCCTTCCTAGAATGAAGAAATTTAGGGCTTTGTTCTGGAGTAGTTTTTGGCTTAAGGAAATGTTATGCCTAGTTTGATCTGCTCACCAGACCACTAAGACTTTTTTCATATCAGTAATAAGGCTGTTTTACTTTATCATTCATGTGTTCACTGGAATAGCTCTTTTAATTTCCTTCAAGAACTTTTCCCTTGCTTTTACAATTTGGCTTTTTGGTGCAGAAGGCCTAGCTTTCAGCCTGTTTCAGCTTTCTACATGCCTTCCTCACTAAGCTTAATCGTTTCTAGCTTTTGATCTAAAATGAGAGATGTGTGACTCTTCTTTTCACTCGAACAATTAGAGGCCACTGTAGGGCTATTAAATGGCTTAATTTCAATATTGTTGCATCTCAGGGAATGGGGAGGCCTGAGGAGAGGGAGAGAGATGGGGGAACATGTGATCAGTGGAACAGTCAGAACACACATTTATCACTTAACTTCACTGTCTTATAAGGGGCATAGTTTTTCGGGGGGCAGGGGGTGGGCAAATTACAATAGTAACATTAAAGATCACTGATCACAGATCACTGTAACAAATATAATAATAATGAAAAAGTTTGAAATATTGTGAGAATTACCAAAATGTGACAGAGACAGGAAGTGAGGAACTGCTGTTGGAAAAATGGCACCACTAGACTTGCCCGAGGCAGGGTTGCCACCAACCTTCAATTTGTAAAAACCACAATCTCTGCAAGCACAATAAAGAAAAGCATAATGAAACAGGATATGACTTACTAAAAGCTATACAATAAAATATTGAAAATTTAACATAAAACTAAACCTCCTATGTATGTATGAACAGATACATGCAGGCACACTCAATAAATGCCCCAAACTAGGCAACAAGCAATTTGCAACTTATATAGCAAACAATGAACTAGTATTCCTAGCACATAAAGAACTTGTAGGAAACAGAAAGAAAAAGCCAACAACAAAATAGAAATTTGGGCAAAAGACATAAACTGTTTTCAGATAAATACAGATGGCTCTAATGTATATGGAAAGATGTACTTAGTCATTCCCAGTGACAAAAATGTAAATTAAAATTATTGGTGACAGTTTACTTTTCCTCCCCAACAGTTCAACAGTGAACAACCAGTTTTTTTCCCATACACTTTGTTGTTGTAGCTCTGGGGGAAAGAAAGATTTTTTGCACACATTACTGTGGGAGTACAAAATGCAGTAATATTTACAGAAGGCAATGTGGCAAAATCTATTAAATGATATTATACAGATAATTCTGCTTATGCTCAAAATAAGGCATTATAAGGCTATTCATTATTACTTTGTAAAAAGCATTCAAAAGTAAATCTTGTAAAAAATCTTGTAAAAAGATTCAAAATGATGCAGAGTTCCATAAATAGGGACCTGATTAAGTAACAGTTGCCACATGTGCATGATGGACTACTGTATAATAAGCAAAAAGAATGAGGTGGCTTGCTAAATACTCATATGGAAAGATCCCTAAAATGTCCTGCTAAATTTTTTAAAAGGCAAGGAACAAAATAATGTAGATTTTTTTTTTTTTTAAAGAAGGGGGAAACAATAAGAATTCATTGCTTCAGCTTCAATATGTGTATACACTGGGAAGATGCAGTAGCAAGTGAGGTCACCTCTGGCAGATTTGAATGTGGATATGGAATGGTGTGGACAAGGGCAATGATGAGAGGGAGACTTTTCACTACGTATGTTTTATACTGTTTGGATTTTTGAACCTTATGAAAGTATAATCCCTCTAAAATTTGATGGTACTATTATAATCAGAAATTGATCTGTTTAAACTTTGCGATCTAGGTCACTCTTGTCATAATTGTTGAGTTAGCTTATGCTCTTATTAAATATCTGTAACATGGCATGATTTTGTTAGCTCTTAATACTGCAGAAATTAGTTTACCATTTCCAGTGGGCTGGTAATCTTCAGTAACATCCTGTTTTCACATTCCCTAAAATGTAGCTGTGACAAAGATCCTCAGACCACCGTCATTGAAAATGGCAGAAGCCAGCAGGGCCGGTTTTCCTTTGAAGTGTTCCGATTTGTGAAGCACAAGAATCAGAAAATGTCTACCGTCTTCCTGCACTGTGTTACCAAGCTCTGCAGAGCTGATGACTGCCCCTTCCTTATGCCTGTATGTTTTTAGCAACTTTATTCTAAATTGTCAAATTGATCTAAGCTGAAATGTTATCCAGTGTTAAGGACTAATTTCTGTATAGAAAGTGAATATGGGTCAAGCCAAATAGTTTGAAGTGAGTTTATTTATTTATTCATGCAGTAAAGATCTATCGGATGCCTACTTTGTGCCAAGCATAATACTGGGAAAACAGACATGTGTGCATAAATTCTGAACTCACTTAGCTGATCTTTGAGGACCATGAAACTGTCATGGAAGAAAATAAGATTAAAATGTTATGGTCCAAAGGCAGACACATGTATGGGTTGTTATAAGAGGCATTAATCACCACTGTGAGAGTAGAACAGGAGAGACTGGGAGGTTTGATGGAAGACATGAAACCTGGGGTATGACTCTGAAGATGGATGAACCCCAAAGAAACAAAATCAAGAGTGTGAGAGACACCCTGTCACAAAGGTTGACTGAATTCACCGACACATAAGACAGAGTAACCAGGGAACTACCAGATCTTCATGAGATGATGGGACAGAGTAGAGGATAATTGGAAAACATAGGGAGGGGGCAGGGCTGATACTGGAAAGATAGATTTGGGATGGATGGCCCAGGAATCCCTTGGATTGCAAGTTAGAAGTTATAAAATAGGTGTGGATCTGAATTACATACAGCCATCATTAAAATATTGATCCATTTACTAGTGAATAAGAAAAGATAGCTATTGCTGACAGGTCCCTAAGGTCACATCAATATTAACCCGAGAAAATGAAGCCACATCTTAAAATTGGAAATAGCTTTAATACATTTTTATTTATGCTCTAATTCATGCATTTCCTTCATAACGATTGATTACTTTAGTCCTAACTAGCTGTATCAGATGGGGTTAAATGGTGAATCCACATTACCTTTACTCTGTGCTGACCAATATTTCAGGAAAAGATTTATTAAAGGCTTGAGAGAAATAAAAGAAAAAAGTTTGATAAACACAGCTCTTTTTCAGGAGAACCATTGAGCTATGTAAATTAATGAGGCACAGCACAATTATAACAGGAGGAAATAAGAAATGTGGCCCAAGCCAGAATGAGAAACACTGTAGCAGTCATATGCAAAGTAATTAAATAAATGCACAGAAGTAAATGAATAAAATTAAACATGTGGTATCTCTTCCAAAAGAATCTGCTTTCCAAATGGCCATAAAGAACCAATTTTGTGCTGGTGTGGAATTTCATTTGTTTTCATTAACACCTCAGATTTGCGGCCACAGAGAAAGAAGAGATGTGGGGAGGAGGACCACTTGGAGCCCCCAGAGCACGTCTGGAAACGCCGTCCTCTCTGCTGGTCCCATCATTACTCGGAGTGGTAGGAACGTTTCTACTTTTGTGTGTAGTAATAGATTGTTCCAAAATGGCTTATTACTTGGCTTCTAAGGAGAACTCAAAGTGGTTTCTAAATAGCACTAATTAACTGTGAAATAAGATAAACTGCTAAGCAACTTCAATTTCACAGTAGTTTCCTGTTTATTCAACTTCCACTCAAAGGACAATATTGTCTTTACAATATTTCCCTTTTTACACATGCACACACTACACACACACACACACACACACACAAGTATACAAATATACTGTGCTGGACGTGTTTCACTTGCCCTTTTCTCTGTCCTAATCTCTCCCCTGAAGACAGGGCCTGTGTGAACTACACCCATCCAGTGCTTTGCCATCCCGTGCTTGGCTGGGTTTGGCCAGTAGGTGGTGCTATCCGAGGATGAAAATGAAATCCACAGAGTTCCTCCCCAACAACTTTCTCCACGCACCAGGAACATTCCCATAGCCCAGGGAACTTGACTTTCTCTCGTGAATTCCCTGTATCTTTATAAATAGTCCTATTAAACTTTTCTTAAAATGCCCAGTTTGAGTACCATTTGTTTCTTACCAGGATCCTGGATATTACATAGCCCTTCCAACACACACCCAACCACGGTCATGAATCTAACAGATACAACAGCTTATCTGCACATATTCTCATATATACAAATATTTGTGCATGCATGTACATCCACACACACACACTCTCCAAAGAGATATTGTTTACTATCAGTGTGAACCCAGAGACATTCAAAATCAACTGGAGAAAACAGACATGCAGGGTAAACAACACAAACTTAAGTCAGAAAGACTGATTCTAGCTCCGGCCTGTGTCCAAACAAGCTATAAGACATGGGATTTTATGTCACCTCCTTGGTAAAATATTTTAAAACAAGGGGTTTGAAGAAGTTTCTTTAAGATTCTTACCCTATAGATCTAAATCTGTCTTTAAAAAAACTAGAGTTCTGGTTTGGATTGTATTCTAATAATTTTTCTCACTTTTATCTTAGCCATAAGGTTATTATTATGTTTCAATTAGATTATATTTACTTTTTCTCCCATGCCCTCTGTTCCACGGTGAAAAGAAAGTTTTGCTTGAAATAGGTAATTAAACAAAAAATTATTTGGCCTAGAAAGTTTAGACAGCTGCTTAAATTATTCACTCCTCTGTCTTCGTTTAGACATAACATTATTTAAAAACAAGCTAATGGTTTTTTTTAAATCATGCAGAAATTATTAAATATGAAATTTCAAACTTACTCTGCATTCCCTGAGGTTTGTATGTGTTTTGAATGATTTGAAAATGACTGGCTTGTGGTTTGTGAAAGGCCCAATTCTTACCTCTTGTCTGGCTGTCAGAAATAGCTCATAGAATTACACGGCATGGAAACCCAACTCTCATTGCCAATAACTAGGAATGTTTTGGGGTAGACACAATAAAAATATTTTTATTTCTATGGAGCATATCTAGCATCAGTTTTGTATAAGAGAATAAAAAACCCTTGAAAGGGGCACTTCTCTGCCCATGTTGAGTAGGTGGCTTTTCCTCCTTATTAGTCTGCTTGCTTCCTTCTTAAATGTGCCAAATCAAATTTAAATGGTACACATTTTAATTAGTATTTTAGTATACGATATGTTTTTATAAGGACCAACATTTTTAAGATCCCCAAATCCCAGTAAAGATTAACCAAGTAGAAGTTTCTTTTCTTTTCTTTTCTTTTTTTAAAAGATTTTATTTATTTATTTGTCAGAGAGAGAGAGAGAGAGAGGCAGGCAGAGCAAGAAGCCCACTTCCCGCTATGAGCAGGGAACCCGATACGGAACTCGATTCCAGGACTTCAGGATCATGACCTGAGCTGAATGCAGACACTTAACTGATTGAGCCACAAGGCATCCCCCAAGTAGAAGTTTCTGATTCTACAATAGCCAGCCAGCCATGCAAGTTTACAGGTTTCACCTATACCGTATTCACTCCCCCCAAGTATCTTTGCCGAAACCTCAAAAAGCTAATGCCTCGATCACAATGTCACTGATGTCATGCCTGAATATCTTCCTTTGCAATTTCAACCTATTTTCACCTCAAGGATAACATTCATTTTCCAACACAGTAGTATTGTTTCAGTAACCTTAGTCTCCTCACCGGCAAAGCCCCCAAAGAATGATGTTTAAAAGTTCCGGATGCCCTTCATTCCTCTCTTACTCTATGTGGTTTTATTTTTTATAATTTTGATAAATAGCTATAGGATGGTGCTCATTTCTGGATAATCATGGTAACCTCACAGTGTAGAGGGCCATATATAACATTTTCTACTTTACGTTACTACAGTATCATAATTTAAAAATTATTATTTTAAATTCTACATACATATAGAACTCAGAGATCAAGCCATATCCTTCAACAGGAAAATCCTATGTAAACATAATGTCTAGCTTAATGACCAGGGCTACCTTCTTTTCTCAGTTTCACTTCATTTTTACCTTAGGTCAGCTAGAATTTATCTCTCCAGGCCCGGTGGCCAATTTTATATAGACAAGTCCAATTTCAGGCTTGATTTGCTCTCTTCAAAGCTCTCTGGTACTTGGAATTTTTGCTCTGTTTACTCATTGAACCACTCCTTTCCCTTAGACATCTGACTTAGGTCAAGTTTAATAAGTTGTTAAAGCTCAGTACTTTTGTTTTAATACAATCAAAGACATTCTGATCATTTTACCCAACACAGTAAATCCTTTTGTTGATTGATTTAGGAAAATATTCATATCTTCAATATTTCAAATCCTTAAAATTCCTGAAGTGTTCTTATTTCACAACCCCACACGCTAAAACTATTCAGTAGAGAAATGCTTATCATGGGGTATAATTCTGGAAAATCACAATTGCAAGTACTGGAAACCAATAGTACCTAATTGTTTTATTTACATAAATTCTGATGGGGGGAAGTCCTAGTCAAGCTATTCAATGCATATCATTGAGTTTTATGGGGAGTTAATAATTCATACAAACCTCCACATGGCACAGACATTCTGTTCAGAACGGGGAATATACTAGAGAACAGGCCCCAGTCTTTGCTCTCAGGAATCTTAGTCTTCAAAGGTAGACATGGATTATTAACAAACATAACATAATGGAGGGTAGAAAGTTAGTAAATCCTCAAGGTGCCTCAGTCAGTTGAGCTTCCAACTCTTGATTTCAACTCTGGTCATGATCTCAGGGTTATGAGATGGAGCCCTGGCTCAGCTCTGTGCTGGATGTGCAGAGAGGGCCAAGATACTCTCTCTTGGGCACCTGGACACCAAGCTCAGTTTGTTGAGCTTCCAAACTTTGCTTTTGGCTCAGGTCATGATCTTAGGGTCTTGGGAATTGAGGCCCAAGTCAAACTCTGTGCTCAGTGGGGAGTCTGCTTGATGATTCTCTCCCTCTCCCTCTGGCCTCCCGCCCCCTGCTCTCTCTGGAGTAAAATAAATAAATCTTTAAGAAAACATTCTCTCTTTCCCTGTCCCTTGTCCCCTTTTGCCCTCCTCTCTAATAAATAAATAAATAAATAAATTTGGAAGCTCTGAATTTGAAATATGTGGTCCATTTTATCATATAGATAGATAATTGAAGATTAAAGAAAATAGTTTGCTTGTGCTAAGAAAGGAAAAATATTTATTCTGTATATATCTTTGCACCAATGTTTACTTTTTCCATTTATTTCTGCTACTTATATGAAAGAAAAGCAGAGAAAAAAAGTTTATCGGGTTCTTCTGGGTTTCCAGCAGCCATGATATCGCTGCTGTCCCTTTCCTCCTCTGGGTCCTCAACTAGCTGCATGTATTTTGAAGAGCCCACCAAGTTTAGTACTCCCATATGTTCTAACTCCAGAAGGTGTCTTTTATCATATATGTATATGGTAAGACCAAGTGTGTGTAAGAGAAAAATAACAGAGTGTATGGCGAAAAAAAAAACCTCCTAGAAAATGTCTACCTTCCCTTTGGGGCTAAACCAAATTGCAGGATACTAGAAATGGAAGGAAACCTGAAACAGCAACTAGATAAAGTGATTCGCTCTATCTTTATCCGCTATCAAATGCAGTTCCAAATGGTATTCAAGTAGTACATGCTTTGATTTTAGCCATCTGCTGCCATCAGAGGTAGGACGCTTGTTCAGTCCTGGAACCTGTGGCTGTTATGGCTCATCTGACAGTTTGTCTCACGTGAAGATTTTGTCCATAGCCCCATCCTCATGAGTGGCACCTGGGGTAGTGTTCTTACAGAAGTGTTGCTGCTAATGTGGGAGAGAAGGAAGCTTTCTGACTTCTTTAATTAACTTCAGATGCAGAAAATAGCATGGGCAGCCAGTCCTAGTACTTTCACCTAATTTGGGATACATAGGAGAAGGAGCTTTCTAGTCTTAAAAATAAATAAATAAATGCAAATAAGTGTGATTTATAAACAAATAATAACTTTGAAAAAGGAATTTTAGAGCCTTACATATTCTCCTCCATGTTCCAGTGAAGCAGTTTGTCTTGGAAATGTTTTGAGAATAGATCACAGTTCATTCATTCCATCCAGTTCCATGAGAAACAAGTGTCTTTATAAAATAGTGTTGGTTAGAGGTTAGGATTTTCCAAAGGCTGTCCTGTAATGAAAATTTGTGCTTTTTTCCCCTCCTTTTTGTCCTGTAGTGGTGCACTGCACCATTCTAAAGAATACTATAAATGAGCACTCTATTAATTTGGAGCATTGTACTTCTGGCTCAAATAGCACAATTATCATTTCCACCAAGACTCATATGTTTTAAAAGAAATGGCATCAGATGGCTTATAAATATCACACCAGGTTCTCCCAATCAATCATTTCAAATACTAACCTGGGGTTTCATAGCTTGAGATAGTCATCTTTATAACTAAAAATATTTTCCATACTTGGCTAGTCTATATTATTTTATAAAAAGGATTCTGAAGCTGAGCTGTTATTTAAACATATGTTTATTTCATCATGGAGGCTGTGACAGATGGAAGTTTCTTCATCTGTAAATGGGGGTAGCAATAATGTTAAAACCATATGGCTGTTATGAGGACAAAATGTGATGACACGTGAAGCAGCACTTTGTAAACTGTATGGCATGACACACGTGTTAATTGTAATAATATTTACACTCCCCAACAGGCAACTGCACACATTTTATGGCTCAGATAATGGACACCCACAGGCACAACATACCCACATATTTAAGACCAAAAATGAAATTCACTCATTGTACAAGATCAGGGGTTAATGGCTATATGATTACCAAATGAGCAACACAAGTTGGGATACCAGGTGAATGCTTTCATTGCATCCATTATGAGTTTTGCCAGGGACAAGTAAAAAATCACCAGCTTTAATCTTTTACTTAACAGATGCAACAAATCCTGCAACGCAAGATTAGGAGTCATGTTTTCCTTTCATTTAGTTACTAAGTGTGAATTTAACTTTTAGGAACCTAAAATGATGTTTTTGCAAATTATGATGGGCAAATTTGCAACACTTAAAATAGAGCGGCACTAAATAATGAATACTTTTCTAAAACAAAAGAACAAATGGCAGGTTATAGGGCTATAAAAAATGTAATAGCTGTTAACAATTACTGCCCCCACTAACCTGACTAGAGAGAGAATGACAAAGCAAGGTTGGCAGGAAAGAATATCGTAGAGTATATTTTGCAATTATATCTGTATGCCCAGGGAAGCTGGTAGGGTATGGGCTTATGGGAGAGACAGAAAAAATTTCAGACACATGGAACAGAAAATGGGAAAGCAGAATGATTTAGGAAGATTTTCATGATTCCCTCACCCATGGAGCTTGTGGATGAAGCACATATAGGTAAAAAGTAATCACAGAATTATAATAAACATAAGTAAATATTTAGAGATACAATATTGCCTTTCTTTTTCTTTTCTCTCTCAGATGAGACTCCAATGAACAATTCGCAGCTTGGTAAGCTAATGAACATATATTGAAAATAAAAGTATGATTTTTAAAAATTTTAAGTGTTTTTTGATTATCAGTTGCAGCTAAATATGATGAGTTCTGATTTTATAAGTTTGTTATATTTTATATAACATCTGAACTCATATGAGACCTGGTGGTCAATTTTTATAGCATTTTACAGATGATTTTTTTTTTTTTTCTGGGCAGGCCAGGGAGTATCAGACTTCTAAACTGCATAATCCTTTGGTTATTGGATTGAATTATAGTCAAATAGATTATAGCATTTATCATGTCATGCTGTTACTTCACAAGATACTAATGACAGATGTTTTGCAGGTATAAACTGGGATAAGGTGAGATAAATCCAATATTGGACCTTTCCACTATGTGTATTTTATTGCTTGCAGGTTCTCCAAGTGACCCTCCTTTCCAGCTGAACGCCATTACCAGTGCGCTGATATCAGGAATGGTCATTCTGGGAGTCATGAGCTTTTCCCTTCTCTTGTGCTCACTGGCCCTTCTACACAGGAAGGCACCCACCAATTTAGTGTTGAATGGCATAAGAAACCCAGTCTTTGACTGACTGTAACAGGTCCCTCCTTTTGGGAAAAGGATTCACTGACCATACCATGGGTGACTTGTCAGTGTTTCATCCAAATTGAATGCCAGCCAGCATTTGGTATTTATAGGTTTGATAGATTTCACAGTGTAGCTCATTAGCATGATGATAGTGAAAGAATTTTGATGCTATTGTTCTTGTCATTTATGTATGTGGTCAGCCCTATTTGTATGGCACCAATGGGTATAATGACAATAAGCAAAAAATATTCAGGACTTAGATCTTACAGGATCAGTCACATTTCATTTTATTTCAAATTTCTTTTGATTATTGGTTGTTACAGAGATAAAAGGTGGGTGTAGAAAAAAATACATTTGTTGCATTTTTCTCCCCTGGTAAGTGTTAAAACCCGATGTAATAGCATTTAGAGTTGTATATGTGGTCCTAAAATGAAAGTCACTCTTTTGTTTTATTCCAGATAATTCCAGCTTGGGGATATGTTTTAATTGGACTGGCCAATTTGGACACTTGAGATTTAATTACTTATTCTATGACCTGTGTTTTTGGCTGATTTCCATGTCTGATGACATTCATTTAAACAAAACAAAACAACAAACTCTTGGGAAATGTATCTTAACCTGGAGCATCTACTTGTGTAGCAAATAGTAAAAATAGTCATTAACCTCTGTAAGATACTAAGTGACCCTAGATCATTATTCATTTGTATAGAAATGACTGTGATAGTTTTTTCCTGGTTCAAGTGAGAACATCAACACATGTTGACTCTCCTCCCAGGTAAACCGCTCAGCTGCTTTTGTAGCTTTATTTCCAGCAGTGAGGCAACTGCAAAGATCCTTCTTCATTCAAGAGCCATTACATGGGAAAACAAACCTTAGTTGTGGGAGAGGACATTGTCCCCACACATGTGTAGTGTTCCCATAGGGGTTTTTAACAACCTAGTTTCCCTTTTTTTCCTATGACAAAGAGGAAACAGGCTAAGTGTGTTTTTGCAGAACATTGTTGCAGTCTTTATGAAAAAATGTTCTTTTCTCACAAATTTCTGATGCTGGCTAAACAAAGAATCTGGAGGAGCCTAACTTGTTAGGGTGTCTTCTTGAAAGTGTCATGTTCACCATGGAATAAACAGTATTTTCCTATATAGTAAACTGCAAGAAGTATGCGGTCTTTTATCAGTTTTGCAAAAAGTTTTTAAAAGTCAAGTTTTAAGCAGACTATGTTCTTACAAAAAAAAAAAAATTATCCTTCCTTTTCTTCAGCTTATCTACACAACTGAATAGAACAATTCAGTGACAAACATCAAAATCTAGCACATGGCTACTAGATGTGTTATGTTACCTGTAACAACTGCTGTAGAGACTAATTTATATTCAACCTTTGTGATCCATTATTCAGAACTTAATTTACTATCCTATATGCAAATCGCTATGCAATTTTAAATTTGTTTCAAATGAAGTAGCTATGCTCTGAAGTTAATAATTAAATCAATCATCAAATGAAAAACACCTTTTCTCCAATTTGTCTGAACAGATCAGAAGAAAGTGTTTATATTATAATAATTAGCTATATGATTGCCTCAACTTTCTCTTTCAATGTTTAGATACAGTCAAAGTGAAATGGGTCTGGAAAGTATTCAGATAATTTATTCAATATTAAAAAGTCTAACACTTAGAAAGCCAACTTCCTCTTCCCTGTGTTACTTCAAAATCCCTTTGAAGTGACCATTCTGAACTTTATCTGTATTAAGAATTTATTTTCTACTTTAAAGGGGAAAATCCTACAGAAAAGAAAAAGTACGGACCATGTGTGCTACTTATGTGATCTTATATGCACATGGATAATTAAAATAGTCTAGTAAATCTATTTCAGATACTTTAAGTGAATTGCCATTAATCTGAGGATTAAGTCCTGTGAATAGGACGTTATCATTGAAACCAGTTGGTCAGTTTGATTTTGTGCTTTAGGGTACTGTTTCAGGTCAGTGACCTTTTACATTCTATATACCACTTTTTAAAATTGAATAATGGACACATCATTTTGTAAGCAACTAACATCTCACATTATTATTATTTTTTTTGCCTTCCTGTCACTATAAATGAGAGAATCAGAGCTATAATGAGACAAACCATGTTTGTTTTATATAGTTTTGTTCTTATCAACCTGCAGTTATGTGTAGTATTTAGTTGCACTGAATATTTTGGTTACTATAGTGTGAAAGCCTTACAAAATATGTGCAAATGTTCCTTCAGTTTTAATACCTCAAACTGGTTGTTTTTATTTTATTTTATTTTTTTTTTGGCACTTCAGGGGTTAGGTCTGATGACATGTAAAAGATGATTGCTTAATAAAATAATTGTAAATGAATATCTTTCAAATAGTCATCTGTTCTTGTATTTTTTTTTTTAAGATATTTCTCCTTCCTAATCTCAACATTCTCTTCCTAGTTTCATGAACGTTAAGAATGAACTTAAAATAAGCTCCTTCATGCAACAGGGAAGGGCAGTGATCTCTGAAGCTAGATGAAGCTTGTTCTCTCCATATTGAGCTTCCTGGTTACAGCTCTGTGTCAGGAGACCTATTCAGGAGATCAGCTGACAGTAAAGAAGTGTGCTTTACCTTGAGTTTGAGCACTAACACTGAACCTATAATTTTTAAAACTTTGAGGGGAAAATCAGAACTGGAAAGACAAGGAGCTCAACCTCTGCCTAGAGTTTCACAGGCTCTCATGACAGTTCCCAGGGTCAGCCTGTCATCTCTTGTTTTGAGAAGTGACACAGAGTTGAGGAAAAAAGGTTTTCCTGACTCAGGGAGAATCTCATCTTAAAGAAATGAGTAAACCTCTGGGTCTCCATGTGATGGCACGTAGATTTGGGAGAATCACAGAAATGATGGTTCAGGAAGGGACGTTGTCAGCTGTGGAAAATATAAGGTAGTAAACCTCTAGAAGTGAGAAAAAAGCAGGAGAAGAAGTCCATGGGAGACACTTGTTTGTGAATACATATGAGGCATAATTTGAAGGATTTCCAGAGCACTTGGCAGGAAAGAATTATAACAGGATGGAGAGCCTTCTATTATGACTGTGGAGGCTATTAGGCTAGCACACATTGGCTTTCATTCCATATTTATAAGGGAAAAAGCAAGTCAATCACAGATCAATTGCTTTTGAGAATGAGGTTTCTCAATTATTTACAAGTGGGGAGACATTTAATATAAAACAATTCAAATTTGTAATTTAGAAAAAAAATGTAGTTGGGTAGTAAACAGAACAAATGCCAGGACTACCTGTTGTATTAGTCAGGGTTCTCCAGGAAAAGAGAACTAATGGAATATATGTACTGGATATAAAGAGGTTTATTTTAAGGAATTAGTTTACATAATTATGGAGGTTGACAAGTCACAAGATCTGCAGTCAGCAAGGCCCAGGAGGGCTGGTGGTGGATCTCTAGCCTGGGTCCAAAGGTCTGAGAACCAGGAGAGCTGATGGTGTATTTCCAGTCTGAAAGCTAGCAGGCTTAAGACCAAAAAAGAGCCATTATTTCCATTCAGTTCCAAAGACAGGAATAAACCAGTGTCCCAGGTTGAAAAGCAGTCAGATGGAAATTATTCTCTCCTAGTCACAAGATGTTCAGCCCTTTTGTTCTAGCCAGACTTTCAAATGACTAAATGGGGTCCACCCACATCAGGTAGGGCAATCTGATTTGCTAATGTATTCAAATGTTAGTGTCATCCAGAAACATGTCACAGACACACCCAGAATAAGGTTTGACCAAATGTCTGGTGACCTGTGATCTAGTCAAGTTGATATAAAATGAACATCACAGCTGGTAAACTGGCAAACCCACCATCCATTTGTCTGGTACTTCTGAAAACCAGAAGTCCTAATCAGTCCAGTAACAGTAAGGGAATGAATAAATAAAAATGTTACATAATTTGGCAGTTTATGATTGCAATGATTATGAAACACTTAATATCTAAATGTAGGGACTTATGATCAGAGGGTACTCTTTTATGTTAGCTAATAATATGGATCAAATAGAGAAAAGAGAGGGCCACGAGTGGGTGGGCAGTGATGAGCTCCAAGTCATGCCAAATTATCCTGCAGCATTAGGAGAAACAGGACAGAAAGAAGCTTGGCATCAAAGTACCAATGGGTCCCCATTCCACAGAGCTGGTCCTAGAGCATAGTGAGAGATGACATCAGCAGTGGCAGCAGGCCAGAGCAATAAAGAACAGAAGACAGCAAAGCAGAGATATTGGGGGCAAATGCAGCAAAGGAAGTGCTGGAGACTGAGAGAAGAGGCACCTTCTTAGTGGGAATGAGTTCACTAGTGGGAGACAAAAGAAGAATATCTGGTAGCTGTTACCCATATTCATCCTGATGGTGGCGGATTTCCTCCAGAGGCTCCAAGGAAGTGGAAACTGGATAAACATGTCACCTTTTCATGTTTGTGAGGATATCTTGCCTGATTGCTTGTTGGTAAACAGCATCAGCCTCTGCAAATTTGAACACAGGAGAACTGAAAAATAACGTTAGTTAATGCCACTTTTTTGCTAAGCTAGCAGGGAGAGAATTGGTTTGGGACCTCTACTCACAGGTACTAGATACAAGATTTGGGAATCTCTGCTCAGTAAACTTCATTTGTAAAATGCTTTGTATTCTTGAAAAAGTGAAATCGAGAGCTCAGATTGTTATCTCTGCATAGTTTAAAGCTCCAGTTCCTTTTGCCTCAAGTATCTGGGTATTTTCTGTTTTACTTAAATTGCCAACATAATTACCTCAATTTTCCCCTACACTTTCCATGTTGAAAGTGAAGTGCTATCATTATATGGAGGTTTAGTGAAAGTCAACGTGGCCCCAATTTTGAGGTTACTTTTCATCAAGAGTAGAACTCTATTAGCATTGCCCAAAGTGGAATCCATTACTGAGTAGTCCTGCTGGTTTGGCTAATCAACCAGTACCGGAAGATCCTGGGAGAGTTGTGGTTTGACAATTTCATGCAACTTAGACTCAAGTTATACAGGTCCTTAAGCTATTTCTCCTCTTGTATGTAGTTTGTAACTTTTTCTTTTTTTTATAATAGTGAACAATTGACTAAAATGAAAAATTACTTGAGAGGAAATATAGTACTTTTTAGAAATTATTTACCACTTGGGAATTGAAAATGATTTACTTTTTTAAAGTTGTTGCTAAAATGAGGGGGGCAGAGAATAATGCAGAGACCGAGGGTTATCAGAGGATCTGACTTAAGCCTATGTCACCATTTACTCACAACCTTAGAATGTTAGATATATTGATTTCTGTACAAGGATCTTTATCACTGTATTACTTTGGATCAAAAAGTATTAGATGCCACTTATATGTTCCCAAATGCAGAATTCTTAGACATACTACAGTATGTTTTTGGGATATAAGAATATGTAGACACTGAAAATCAGTTTTAAAAAACCTTTACCAAATAAGAATATGCTGGACTATGAAAAGAAAAAAGAACCCTGAACCATATCCATAATATAAACTCCCGCAGAAAAAAGACAGGAAGGAAACTGATAGAAATGTTAACAATGGTCAGTAAGGAAAAATAATTGTATGGCTCTCTAGGATGTTTCCTTTTTTGGAGAAACTATCCAAGTCATTTAAACAGAAAGTAATTTTAGTTTTCTAATAATTTAGAAGTTGAGGAAAATGTTTTATATATATTATTGAGATAATTGCCTCAATTTTAAACTTTATTTCATTTCAGTTACTGAAAAAATTATTTATACCTATTCTAAAAAGCATACACCTGAAAGAAAAATCCCAAACCTTTCTGGGAGATAGAATGTAACTGCTTTGCTTATTCCCAACATTTTTCTCAATTGTTAATTTTAATACTTTAGTCAATATGCAAATGGCCTGCAATGCTTCAGATTATACAATGGTCGATACTAGATACTAAGCGGATTTGGGGGAACTCTGGCTTCTATTGATAGCGATGAATGAGCTATCAGATTCATTGTTTTTCATTTGTGCATTTGTTTTTCCCACATCACTGACATTCATTATGGTTAGCTGGGCTCACACTGAAAATGGGTTTATGCTCGGGGAAATGGTTGAAAAGCATCATCATCTTCATTATATCAACAATGAAAATAATGTCTGTCCATGCTCTCTAGAGTTGATGGCTGGAATGTTTGAAAACGACACCCAGACATTTTCCCTCTCACCCTGAGGGGAAAAAATAAATCCATGCTAGCGTTATGTTTTTATTTTACAAATAATCTGTTTTCCCCTTGCCCTTTAGATCTGAGAAAAAGCTGCGTGTAATGAATGCTATTTGAACATAGAGGCAATTTCCAGAATGAGTATAATGCCACTGTCTGTCGATTCTTGAGAGAGCTGGCATATGAAAAAGATACAGAAATTTTCCAGATTACCCCCTCGGTTGAACACTACCCATATTCTAAAGTAAGCAAATAACTATTTTCTCTGCGTTTTCACCTCACCTTATCTCCCCTTCAGAAAATTGATAATTGCTTTGTTGGCGTTTCACATTTCTTCCATTACCTATTAAGTATTCCTGAGAATAGGTGGACAGAAATTCATTACAAATATAAGATCCGAATTCCTGCAAGTCTGAGGAAAAAGACTGCGGCAGCTTTCCTCTGTTAATTTAATCATTCTTGGGGTTAAATTTTTTTCTCAACAATGGATCTTTCCTCAAATGGCAACCAGCGAAAGTAACTTTATACCCAGAGGGGTTGAAATAATGCCTTAAAAACTGTGTGGTTTTTCCTAAATTGTCATCTGTACCATTCAAAAGATATCACGTTTTGCCTCAGCTTAAAATCAACATTTTTTCTCTCTTCAAATGGGATTAAGGGAATAACAGAGCCAAGGATAGCACATAAATGTGTATCTTTTGCTCTTCAGTCTAAATTACTTCTCCCAGTATCTAAACTCTGTGCTAACTCTAAATGGAAGGCAAGAAGTAAAGAATAATGTGCTGTCTTAAATGTAGATGGAAGATAAGATGTAGAGACTAAATTTTAAAAACCACACCAAGATATATTCATTCCACTCTCACATTTAAATAATGCTCACATTAAATAATTGTTCCAAAGGAACTGTCAAAACGAAACAGTCATAGCTTTCCTTAGCTGAGCTCTGACAACTATAAAAGTCTAATGCTCACAGTGAAGCTATGAAAATTATTTTTTAAAAAATCTTCTGCAAAACATGAGCAAAAACTTACTTCTATCTGATTATTGTCAGAAAAAATGAGCAAGTTCGAAAATGTGCATAAGGTGAAACTTTCCAGATTATATTGATTATCAGGGCTGACCTAAGGAATCTAAACCTTGTAGGACAAAATTGAGTTTCAAGGACCTATGTGTAAATTGCAAATGTATAGTAAGTACTATTGTTTTTAACTTTTGTCTTAGTTGTCATCTATATCTGTGCTTTCTGTGTTCGGGGAAAATGTGGAACTTACTGTGACATGCATAAGCTCTGCAAATCAGCACTTACAGGTTCCTGAGGGCCTTAGAGTCAAGGAATTGAACACTTTGCTTTTATTTTTTATTTTTTTAATATTTTCATATCTGTTTATTTATTTTTTATTAACATATAATGTATTATTTGCTTCAGGGGTACAAGTCTGTGAATCCTCAGTCTTACACATTTCATAGCACTCACCATAGCACATACCCTCTCCAGTGTCTATCACCCAGCCACCCTATCCCTAGCCCCTGACCCCCAGCAACCCTGTTTGTTTCTTGAGATTAAGAGTCTCTTATGGTTTGTCTCCCTCCTGATCCCATCTTGTTTCATTTTTTTCCCCTCCATATCCCCCATAACCCCCCACCCTGCCTCTCAAATTACTGGTATCAGAGAGATCATATGATAATTGTCTTTCCCTGGTTGACTTAATTCCCACTATTATAATACCCACTATTTCCATCCTGGTCATTGCAAATGGCAAGATTCTGGGTTTTTTGATGGCTGCATAGTATTCCATCGTATATATATACCACATCTTGTTTATTCGTTCATCTGTTGATGGACATCTAGGTTTTTTCCATAGTTCGGCTATTGTGGACTTTGCTGCTATAAACATTTGGGTGCACGTGCCCTTTTGGATCACTGCATTTCTATTTTTAGAGTAAATAACCAGTAATGTGATAGCTGGGTCAGAGGGTAGCTCTATTTTCAACTTTTTGAGGATCTTTCATACTGTTTTCCAGAGTGGCTGCACCAGCTTGCATTCCTACCAACAGTGTAGGAGGGTTCCCCTTTCTTCACATCCTCGCCAACATCTGTTGGTTCCTGACTTGTTAATATTAGCCATTTCAACTGGTGTGAGGTGGTATCTCACTGTGGATTTGATTTGTATTTCCCTGATGCCGAATGATATTGAGCACTTTTTCATGTGTCTGTTGTCCAGTTGGATGTCTTCTTTGCAGAAATATCTGTTCCTGTCTTCTGCCCATTTCTTGATTGGATTATTTGTTCTTTGGGTGTTGAATTTGATAAGTTCTTTACAGATTTTGGACACTAGCCCTTTATCTGATATGTCATTTGCAAATATCTTCTCCCATTCTGTTGGTTATCTTTTGGTTTTGTTGACTGTTTCCTTTGCTATGCAAAAGCTTTTGATCTTGATGAAGTCCCAATAGTTCAGTTTTGCCCTTGTTTCCCTTGCCTTTGTTGATGTTTCTAGGAAGAAATTATTGTGGCTAAGCTCGAAGAGGTTACTACCTGTGTTCTCCTCTAGGATTTTGATGAATTCCTATCTCAAATTGAGGTCTTTCATCCATTTCGAGTCTATTTTGGTGTGTAGTGTAAGGAAATGGTCCAGTTTCATTCTTCTCTATGTGACTGTCCAATTTTCCCAACACCATTTGTTGAAGACACTGTCTTTATTTCCCTTGGACATCTTTCCTGCTTTGTCGAAGATTAGTCGATCATAGAGTTGAGGGTCCATTTCTGGGCTCTCTATTCTGTTCCATTGATCTATATGTCTGTTTTTGTGCCAGTACCATACTGTCTTGATGATGACAGCTTTGTAATAGAGCTTGAAGTCTGGAATTGTGATGCCTCCCACTTTGGTTTTCTTTTTCAGCATTCCTCTGGCTATTCAGAGTCTTTTCTGGGTCCATATAAATTTTAGGATTATTTGTTCCATTTCTCTGAAAAAAAAAAAAAACTGGTGGTATTTTGATAGGGATTGCATTAAATGTGTAGATTGCTTTAGGTAGCATAGACGTTTTCACAGTATTTGTTCTTCTAATCCATGAGCATGAACTCTTTTTCCATTTCCTTGTGTCTTCCTTAATTTCTTTCATGAGTGCTTTATAGTTATCTGAGCACAGATTCTTTGCCTCTTTGGTTAGATTTATTCCTAGGTGTCTTATGGTTTTGGGTGCAATTGTAAATGGGATCGACTTCTTAATTTCTGTTTCTTCTGTCTTGTGGTTGGTGTATAGAAATGCAACTGATTTCTATGCATTGATTTTATATCCTGACACCTTACTAAATTCCTGTATGAGTTCTAGCAGTTGTGGAATGGAGTCTTTTGGGTTTTACACAAAAAGTATCATATCATCTGCAAAAAGTGAGAGTTTACCTTCTTCTTTGCTGATTCAAATGCTTTTTATTTATTTTTGTTGTCTGATTGCTGAGGCTAGGACTTCTAATATGATGTTGAATAGCATTGGTGATAGTGGACAGACCTGCCTTGTTTCTGGGCTTAGCGGAAATGCTCTCAGTTTTTACCCATTCAGAATAATATTCACTCTGGGTTTTTCATATATGGTTTTTATGATATTGAGGTATGTACCCCCTATCCCTACACTGTGAAGAGTTTTGATCAAGAAAAGATGCTCTATATTCTTCAAAGAAGACATACAAATGTCTAAGACACATGAAAAAATGTTCATCATCATTAGACATCAGGGAGAGTCAAATCAAAACCACATTGAGATACTACCTTACACTAGTCAGAATGGCCAAAATCAACAAGACAGTAAACAACAAGTGTTGGAGAGGATGTGGAGAAAGGGGAAACCTCTTACACTGTTGGTGGGAAAGCAGGTTGGTGCAGCCACTTTGGAAAACAGTGTGGCGATTCCTTAAGAAATTAAAAATAGAGCTACCCTATGACCCTGCAATTGTACTACTGAGTATTTACCCCAAAGATACAGATGTAGAGAACAGAAGGGCCATCTGTACCCCAATGTTCATAGCAGCATAGACGTTTCTGTCTAATAGTTTAGACAGTCGCTAAACTATTGAAATAGTCAAAATGCCCTTCAACAGATGAATGGATAAAGAAGATGTGGTCCATATATACAACAAAGTATAATGCCTCCATCGGAAAGGATGAATACCCAACTTTTGTATCAACATGGACATGACTGGAGGAGATTATGCTGAGCGAAATAAATCAAGCAGAGAGAGTCAATTATCATATGGTTTCACTTACTTGTGGAGCATAAGAAATGACATGGAGGACATTGGGAAATGGAGAGAAGTGAGTTGGGGGAAATTGGAGGGAGAGACAAACCATGAGAGACTGTGGACTCTGCGAAACAAACTGATGGTTTTGGAGGGGAGGGGGATGTGGGATTGGTTGAAACCAGTGGTTGATATTAAGGGGGGAAGGTATTACATGAGCACTGGGTGTGGGGCATAAGCAATGAATTTTGGAACACTGAAAAAAAGTAAATTAAATTAAAAAAAAAGAAAGGATGCTGTACTTGTCAAATGTTTTTTTCAGCATCTATTGAAAGTATCATACGGTTCTTGTTCTTTCTTTTATTAATGTATTGCATCACATTGATTGATTTGCGGAGGTTGAACCAACCTTGCAGCCCTGGAATAAATCCCACTTGGTCGTTGTGAATAATTCTTCAAATGTACTGTTGGATCTTATTGGCTAGTATTTTGGTGAGAATTTTTGCATCTGTGTTCATCAAGGATATTGGTCTATAGTTCTCTTTTTTAATGGGGTCTTTGTCTTGTTTTGGGATCAAGGTAATGCTGGCTTCACAAAATGAGTTAGGCAGTTACCCTTCCATTTCTATTTTTTGGAACATTTTCAGGAGAATAAGAATTAATTCTTCTTCAAGTGTTTGCTAGAATTCCCCTGGGAAGCCACCTGGCCCTGGGCTTTTGTTTGTTTGGAGACTTTTGATGACTGCTTCAATCTCCTTACTGGTTATGGTTCTGTTCAGGTTTTCTATTTCTTCCTGGTTCAGTTTTGTTAGTTTTATAGGTCTCTAGGAATGCATCCATTTCTGCCAAATTGTCAAATTTGCTGGTGTATAGTTGCTTATAATATGTTCTTATAATTGTATTTCTTTGGTGTTGGTTGTGATCTCTCCTGTTTCATTCATGATTTTCTTAATTTAGGTCCTTTTTTTTTTTCCTTTTGATAAGTCTGGCCAGGAGTTTACAATCTTATTAATTTTTTCAAAGAACCAGCTCCTAGTTTTGTTGATTTTTTCTACTGGTGTTTTTTGGTTTCTATTTCATTTATTTCTGCTCTGATATTTATTATTTCTCTTCTCCTGCTGTGTTTAGGCTTTTTTTTTTTTCTCTTCTTTCTCCAGCTCCTTTAGGTGTAGGGTTAGGTTGTGTACTTGAGATCTTTCTTGTTTCTTGAGAAAGGCTTGTATCACTATACACTTTCCTTGCAGGACAGCCTTTGCTGTGTACCACAGATTTTGAACCATTGTGTTTTCATTATCATTTGTTTCCATGAATTTTTTCAATTCTTCTTTAATTTCCTGGTTGACCCATTCGTTCTTTAGTAAGATGCTCTTTAGCCTCCATATACTTAAGTTCTTCCCAACTTTCCTCTTGTGATTGAGTTCTAGCTTCAGAGCATTGTGATATGAACATATGCAGGGAATGATCCAAATCTTTTGGTACCAGTTGAGACCTGATTTGTGACCCAGGATGTGATCTATTCTGGAGAATGTTCCGTGTGCACTAGAGAAGAATGTGTATTCTGTTGCTTTGGGATGAAGTGTTCTGAATATATCTGTGATGTCCATCTGGTCCAGTGTGTCACTTAAGGCCTTTATTTCCTTGTTGATCTTTTGCTTGGATGATCTGTCCATTTCAGTGAAGGGGGTGTTAAAGTCCCCTACTATTTTTGTATTATTGTCAATGTGTTTCTTTGATTTTATTATTAATTGGTTTATATAGTTGGCTGCTCCCATGTTAGGGGCATAGATATTTAAAATTGTTAGATCTTGTTGGACAGACCCTTTAAGTATGATATAGTGTCCTTCTTTATCTCTTATTATACTCTTTGGCTTAAAATCTCATTGATCTGGTATAAGCTTTCTTTTGATGTCCATTAGCATGGTAAATTATTTTCCACCTCTCCCCCTTTAAATCTGGAAGTGTCTTTGGGTCTAAAATGAGTTTGTTACAGACAGCATATTGATGGGTCTTATTTTTTTTTAATCCATCCTAATACCCTGTGTCTTTTGATTGGGGCATTTAGCCCATTTACATTCAGGGTAACTATTGAAAGATATTAATTTAGTGCCATTTTATTGCCTGTGAGGTGACTGTACTGTATATTGTCTCTGTTCCTTTCTGATCTACTACTTTTAGGCTCTCTCTTTGCTTAGAGGACCCTTTTCAATATTTCCTGTAGAGCTGGTTTGGTGTTTACAAATTCTTTTAATTTTTGTTTGTCCTAGAAGCTTTTTATCTTTCCTTCTATTTTCAATTATAGCTTAGCTGGATATAGTATTCTTGGCTGCATATTTTTCTCACTTAGTGCTCTGAATATATCATGCCTCTTCTTTCTGGCCTGCCAGGGCTCTGTGGATAAGTCTGTTGCCAATTTAATAATTCTACCATTGTGTGTTACAGGCTTCTTGTCCCTAGCTGCTTTCAGGATTTTCTCTTTGTCACTAAGACTTGTAAGTTTAACTAGTGGATGACAGGGTGTGGACCTATTTTTATTGATTTTGAGGGGGGTTCTCTGGCCTCCTGGATATTGATGCATTTTCCCTTTGTCATATTAGGGAAATTCTCTATGATAATTCACTCTAATATACCTTCTCCCCCTCACACTTTCTTCTTCTTCTGGAATCCCAATTATTCTAATATTTTTTCATCTTATGGTATCACTTATCTCTCAAATTCTCCCCCCGTGGTCTAGTAGTTGTTTGTCTCTCTTTTGCTCAGCTTTTTTATTCTCCCTCATTTGGTCTTCTATATCAATAATTCTCCCCTCTGCCTCATTTATCCTAGCAGTAAGAGCCTCCATTTTTTATTGTACCTCATTAATAGCTTTTTTGATTTCAGATTGGTTAGATTTTAGTTCTTTTATTTCTCCAGAAAAGGGTTTTATTTCTCCAGACAGGGTTTTTCTAATATCTTCCATGCCTTTTTTGAGCCCAGCTAGCACCTTGAGAATCGTCATTCTGAACTCTAGATCTGACATATTACAAATGTCTGTCTTGATTAGGTCCCTAGCCTTTGGTACTGCCTCTTATTCTTTTTTTTTGTGGTGAGTTTTTCTGTCTTGTAATTTTATCCAGATAAGAATATATGAATGAGAGAATAAAATTCTAAAAGGGCAGCAATGACCCCAGAAAAAGTATGCTAACCAAATCAGAAGAGAAATCAGGGGGAGAAGAAAGGGGATAAAAATAAATTTAAAAAAAAATATATATATATATATATATTAGACTAGGGATTAGAACAGAGCCACCCACTTGATTTTGGGTGTATTTTGGTCTCTTAGAAGAAACTATGTACCAAAATTTTAAAGAAAGAAAGATATCTATATATATATATAGATATCTTTCTTTCTTTAAAATTTATACACACACACACACACACACACACACACACACACACACACACAAATAAGGTTAAACACAATGAAGGGATGGAATATAACTGTAAAGACTAAATTTTAAAAAAATTCTAAAAAAGGAATTGATAAATTGGTTGGAAAAAGAAAGAAAAAGAAAGTGAAGAGAATTTGCTCAGGCTGAAGACTAGAACAAAGCCCTGTGCTAGATTTAGGATATATTTTGGTCTATTAGAAATTGTATCCCAAATTTTTTTAGAAGAAAAAGCCCTATATGTATACAAAAATAAAGTTAGATACAATGAAGGATAAAATCTGACTATAATAATGAAGGTTTAAAAAAGATTTTTTAAGAAAAGTATTGTTAAGATAAACTAGTTAAAAAATGTTAAAAGCAGAAAGAGGAAAAGTTAAAACAATAGAATAAGAAAAAGATAAAATTGAAAAATTTAATTAACTTTGTAAGACTTAAGTATCATGGGGAGAAAACCATGAATTCCATGCTTTGCTTTCCCCTCCTCTGGAATTCTGCTGTTCTCTTTGATCAGTGAGCTTGGTCTTGGCTCATTGTTCTCTCAGTCTTCTGGGGAGGGGCCTGTTGTAGTGATTCTCAAATATATTTGCCTGAGGCGGAATTGTGCAACCCTTGCCAGGGGTTGGGCTAAGTAATTTGCTCGAGTTTGCTCTCGGGTGCTCTCGGGAGCTTTCGTTCCCTGAACACTTTCTGTAGAGCTCTGGAGGTCGGGACTAAAACTGGTGGCTTCCCAATCTCCTGCCCAGAGGAGCCAAGAGCTTAAGGCCCCACTCCTCAGAAAAAAGTAGTCAATCACTTGTCTCCCTGGTCTCCGGCCATGCTCCAAGCTGACCCGGCCTGTGACTGAGCGTTTCTGTCTCTGGCACACGGCCCCGTCTGGAGTCTCCAAACCCAGCAGATTCCTGCTGCACAGCTTTTCCAGCAGAGGAAGGTGGGTGTCCCGGATCTGCCACTTGTGGGGTCTCTGCTCAAAGAGCAGTGGTTCAACTGTGCCACGGATAACAGTTTAAGGTAACCCCAAGCTGAGCTCACTCCTTGGTTCTGTCTCTGTAGTCAGCTTCCCGCTCTGATACCTGCAAGCTCTGCTACACTCAGACACCCCCAATCTTTCAGTGACCCTGTGGGACCCGAGATGATACTGTCCCCATGAGGGCTCTACCCCCACTTAGCCTCTGGAGCGATGTCCCTCAGTGGAGCAGATCTCTAAAAGTTCAGATTTTGTGCTCCATTGCTCCACTGCTTGCTGGGAGCCAGTCCCTCCCTCTGTGGTCTATCTTCCCATTGCTTTGGATTCATATCTCCACATGTCCTATCTTTCAGAAAGTGGTCGATTTTCTGTTTCTAGAATTGCTGTTCTTCCTCTCTTTGATCTCCTGTTGGGTTTGTAGGTGTGTGGAATGGTTTGATAACTATCTAGCTGAACTCCTGCGACCTGATTTCATCTCAGTCTGCTACTCCTCTGCCATCTTGACTCTCCCAGAATAAGTTTTTAAAACATGGATTTACATTTACTGCTTACTGCTTCTCCAAGTTAGTTTTCTCATCTGTAAAATGGGGATAATAATAATCCCCTCTGTATCTATGCTAAAGTGTTGCAAATAAAATGAGGTAATAAATAGGATTCCAAAAACTGAAATGAAAAGCTTCAAACCCATATGCATATAATCAAGTCATAACACCCCCTAGATAGCATAACATCCAGTCAAAGGAGTACAGATATTGTTCCTTCTTTCCAAAAGTATCCCCCAGCTTCCTATTTGTATTTTCTTTGGCAGCCTTAGTGCTCTTGTTAGAATGAGATGAGGGAGAAGAGCAAACAATTTAACAAGTAAGAAATAAGTGAACAAAAAGACCAAATTCACAAGGTTTGGCTCTTCTTCAGAAGCTTAAATTAAGCTCTAGATAGTACTTTAAATATATTGTATATTACCAAGCTAATTCGTTGAAAAGAATGTTTATCTACCACTGGGACTCTGGAAACAAGAACTCAATTTATGAGCATCAAATTAGGGTCACTGAATGACATTTGAGTGCCTGTGTGTTGGTCAAAGTGCAGGTGCCTCCTTGCTCTAAGCTGAGAAAATGCAGGTTATTGTAGATGCAGATTAGGAAGGAAGACAATAATGGCAGTATTAAGGGTCTCTTCTTCATCGTGGGTAATGATAGGGTCTTAAGTTTGTCTTACTTCTTCTAAGACCTATTGTCATTGGATCTCTTGGCATTCTCTGGTCATCTGTGTGTCCATGAGGATGCACTCTTTGCTGATACTTGTCACCTTTTTTGACTGGACATTAGTCCTAATACCCAACTGTGATCCCTGAAAGTTTTCTACTTTTCTGACAATTTTCAGAGCACTTTTCTCTACCTCTATTCCTATCAACTGCTACCTGGGTCCCATTCTGCGAGAATCATGAGCTGCAGAGCTCCTTGACCAAAACCCCAGTATTAGAAAGTTCTTCTTTGGGTCTTCTCTATTACTTCTCCCTTTGAAATTTTGTACTGGCTGAGATCATGTCTAAGTCTCTGGAGGCTTGATTTTGAATTTTAGATGGGTGGCAACCCCCGGGAGATCCCTTTAATGTGGATTTTTATTTATGCTTACTCTCAGTTTACTTCTCTTTTGCTGTAGTCTGCTGATCAGTCTCAGAATCTCTTACAGCCTGGATCATGCAGGTCGAGACAGGGCATCTTTCGAAGAGAGAAACTTCCCTAGGCAGCAATTTCAGAGACCATTCAGGCCATTCAAATTATAACATTTCTAAGAAGGCAAGCAAAAATACTGCTAATTAAATGTTTAATTTTTATTATAGCTAGCATATTAATTTTAAGTAGCTTTAATTTATAGTTTAGTGTGATTTTATTTATGTGCAGCATGTATACTTTATAACACTGAGTGCCCTCTTGTATAATCAATGTGTATAGGATATTTATGTTCATTTTATTGGACTCTGAGCATAATTTTACTATTAAATATATGGAAGAATTTTATGCTTGTTTTTATGACATCGTTGGGTTAAGCTAGGCTTACTTTTATGCCAAGTCTCTTGTCAGGAACACAGCTCTCAATTTCGACATTGTTTCTATGGGAAAATACATAAATACATTGCCTTTCATGAACATCTGCTTGCCTATAATTTTAATAAAGCTAATTGAGCAAGACCCAGGTTTTCTTACTTCTACTGAAACATTTTCCCTCCCTGTGTTTCCCTCTCCTTCTTGGGATAATGATTTCTCTTGAGGTTATGTAGTTATGTTATATGGAGACCAAGTCTTTTACTATGAATGAAGCACTCATTTCCTTGAGATGCAACATTCTCAGGAAACCAAAGTTTTTAAAAAACACATGTATGTATGTACCTACATGGAAGGTGTTGCATGGATAAATGTATTACAACCAACAAAACCCTTAATTTGAAAAAAGATTTCCAGATGGGATTGGGAGGGAGACAAACCATAAATGACTCTTAATCTCACAAAACAAACTGGGGGTTGCTGGGGGGAGGTGGGATTGGGAGAGGGGGAGCGGGCTATGGACATTGGGGAGGGGAGGCGAACCATAAGAGACTATGGACTCTGAAAAACAACCTGAGGGTTTTGAAGGGTCAGGGGTGGGAGGTTGGGGGAACAGGTGGTGGGTAATGGGGAGGGCATGTTTTGCATGGAGCACTGGGTGTTGTGCAAAAAGAATGAATACTGTTACGCTGAAAAAATAAATAAAATGGAAAAAAAAAAGATTTCAATTAAGTGTTTTTATTGTTAGTGCTTTAACTATTCTTCTATCAGATATTTTACTTCATAGCTTTGTTCAGAGATCTAGATTTTACTGGCCAGTGAGGGCTGAACACCCTTTCCTTGTTATTTGGAACAAGATGGAGTCTGACAGATGTCATGTGGTGGTATTATGAGTAATCTGTGGTGGTCAGTAATAAAAGTAAAATATACCCAGGGTTTGAGGTAGCATTCAAAGTGGGAGGAATTAATGGTATGTTGGAAGGAATGTTGAGTAAAGAGGTGGGATGCTTACATTTACTTTGCCAAATCATAGTCTCTCTAAATTTCCATTAGATTCCTTATCATTGTGCTTTAGTAATTTCCTGTAAGAAATGCAAAAACCACACCTCTTCTACTTCATATGTCAAACTACTTCATTATATTAACAAATTAACCCAAGTAGTATAATTACATGTGGAAACATATGCATTGGCACTTTAAGTTTTCCACATTTGAAAAGAGAGTATCTGTTAAGCCTAACCATGTAGCCTTAGGTTAAACCAACAATAAACATAATTTGATAATTTGCAATTCCCATCTTAAGACTTTATATAATAAAGTATACATACTAGAATAATAAGATCTCATAAACCCAAATACCTAATCATCTTTTGTTTGTTATTGAAAGCTTTTAATTTCATGCCAGTTGTTCTTTGTCATTATATATTGTAAGATGCAAATCCTCACAACCATCTTTTTATACTAATGAAAAGTCATATAAATTTAGAAAGTATTTCATTTCATTCATGCAATGTGCATTTCAATCCAGAGTAAGCAAATATTTCACATGCACACAGTGAATCTCTTATAGTCCCATTTTAAGCTTGTCAAGTACTCTGATTTCAATCCTATTTGACCAATTTAAATTGTAATTTAAATGGTTAGATTCTACCATTAGATTTTAATTACCTTCAATTCTATCAGAGTGGGTTCTAACCTTTTGTAGCAAATTCATTTCCTGCTTAACCAAAGACACAATACGCTTTAAATAGATAATCTCCCCCTGCCAGGGCTTTCTCTAGAAAGAGTTTTCACACAGACTGTTTTTTATTTCCTCTCTTACGATGGGAAAAAAATTATGAACAAAATAAGTGACACACCTATACAAGGAAGGACAAGATGAGAAACATGATAATATTTACTTTATGGAAGGAGATGCTCACCATTTCTTTAATATTTTGTGACAGGGTGGTTTTATCTTGTTACCTAGAGTCCCTAAACACTCATAAAGTATGACTCTGCACCTTTAAGCCTTTCTTTGCATAGGTCTTTCAAATACAACCTCTCTCTAGAGAATGTAATTGACTAATTAAATAAATTACATAGAGAAAAAGAAACCTTCATAGCAGCCTGTGATTTTAAGCATAGCATAGATAAAAATCATAGAGAATCCATCTGATGTGTACACATTTACACTTTTATAAAAATACATTGTAAAAGATATAGCAATAGAAAGCCTCATTCTTATTCTTGATTTAAGCTATAACCAATCATTTCTAGACAAGTCATTAATTGTTTCATGCGTCAAGGGCCCACTTAGTGCTCTGAAGCAGTAACTTCTAAGTGGTCCCACTGGCCACAAAGATTTAAGTTAGGCTCCAGAAGAAACCCATAATAATTTATACAAGAGTGCTGAAAGGCAGGCATGTTGGAAATGACTTTGTGACTACATATGGTGATGTTGGGAATGCAAATATTGTCATATGTGACTAGGTGGTAAAAGGAAAATGATTTTCTTTACTCAAGGCTTAAGGATTTTTGATCTAGGTGGTGTCTGAGAGTAAAGGTGACTCTATCATGATGCTACAGCATCTTGGCAGACAAACTTCCCCTTACTGATACACCATTTGAATCAAAATCCAGTGTGGCAAGAGATTGCCTAGTTTCTTTAAATGGGATCTGTTGCCATTATAATAGAACCTGGCAGGCTCCTGGCTCATACTTTAAAAGAAAGTACCATTTATCCTTGAGTCAAATAATGAATAACCTGAGAAAAAGTCAAGTTAAACTTTTAACAAGATCTGGATTTTTTTTTTTTTTATTTTACCCTTTTTATTTATTTATTTTTTTTTCAGCGTAACAGTATTCATTCTTTTTGCACAACACCCAGTGCTCCATGCAAAACGTGCCCTCCCCATCACCCACCACCTGTTCCCCCAACCTCCCACCCCTGACCCTTCAAAACCCTCAGGATTTTTTTTATAAAACATGCAGATATAAACAGAGTTTGTTTTTTAAGCTTGTCACTGACCAGTATTATGGCCTCTTTAGATTCAAACAAGTCTTGGCTTTGCCACTTGCTACCTATCTGATCTTGGACAAAGTTTTTAATATCCGCTATACCTTGGCTTTCTAATCTGTGACACAGGGTGAGCACATACAGTTATTGTGAAGATTAAATGAGATCATTTAATATAAATTCTTAGCACAGGACGTAACACCTAGTTTGTCCTCAACGTGTTGTTGCCAGTAATGATGATGGGGAGCTCTCAAGTCAGACTGAAGTCCTTGGCCAGTTTTCTCACTGTCCATTCTAGTAGTGGTCAGAGTCCTCAATTCAGCCTCCTCAATAGCTCATATCTGTGCTTCATATTCAGTATTGTCCTTTTACCTTATATCAGGGTGTATTCAAATGAGAAAATGTCTGTGAGATAACTTTGTAAATTTTAACACACTGAAGAATTAATTATTAGTTTCTTTAAAAACATGTTATTGAAATTTACCAACACTCTAGCAATTAATTAAATGGTATCTTTGCCACTCCACATTCCAATCTGTTCTTAACAGAGGTACCTTTTTTTTTTTTAAAGATTTTATTTATTTATTTGACAGAGAGAGATCACAAGCAGGCAGAGAGGCAGGTAGAGAGAGAGGAGGACATAGGCTTCCCGCAGAGCAGAGAGCCGGATGCCGGGCTGGATCCCAGGACCCTGAGATCATGACCCGAGCTGAAGGCAAAGGCTTTAATCCACTGAGCCACCCAGGTGCCTCCAGAGGTACCTTTTTTTAAAGTATATCTTTTTGTGTATATATACCACATCTTCTTTATCCATTCATCTGTTGATGGACATCTAGGTTCTTTCCATAGTTTGGCTATTGTAGACATTGCTGCTATAAACGTTCGGGTACACGTGCCCCTTTGGATCACTATGTTTGTATCTTTAGGGTAAATACCCAGTAGTGCAATTGCTGGGTCATAGGGTAGTAGCAACATGGGGGGTTAGGGGAATAGGAGAAGAATAAATGAAACAAGATGGGATTGGGAGGGAGACAAACCATAAATGACTCTTAATCTCACAAAACAAACTGGGGGTTGCTGGGGGGAGATGGGGTTGGGAGAGGGGGAGGGGGGTTATGGACATTGGGGAAGGTATGTGCTATCGTGAGTGCTGTGAAGTGTGTAAACCTGGCGATTCACAGACCTGTACCCCTGGGGATAAAAATACATTATATGTTTATAAAAAAAAAAATTGGAAGGGGAGGCGAACCATAAGAGACTATGGACTCTGAAAAACAACCTGAGGGTTTTGAAGGGTCAGGGGTGGGAGGTTGGGGAACAGGTGGTGGGTAATAGGGAGGGCACGTATTGCATGGAGCACTGGGTGTTGTGCAAAAACAATGAATACTGTTACGCTGAAAAAATAAAAAAATTGAAAATTAATTAATTAATTAATTAAAAAATTAAAAAAAGTATATCTTTTTATTTTATTTTTTTATTTTTTATTTATTTTTTTTAAGAATTTATTTATTTGACAGTGAGAGAGATCACAAGTAGGCAGAGAGGCAGGCAGAGAGAGAGGGGGAAGCAGGCTCCCCGCCCAGCAGAGAGCCCAATGCGGGGCTCAATCCCAGGACCCTGAGATCACGACCTGAGCTGAAGGCAGAGGCTTAACCCACTGAGCCACCCAGGTGCCCCAAGAGGTACCTTTTAAAGTATATCTTTTTAGATTGCTCTCTTCTTCACGTACTTTCCATGGCCCCTCAACATGGTGGACAACAGTCCGTCAAAATGTGTCATCGTCTCTCTTTATAACTTTTTTTTTCAGTTTTTTTAAAATTAATTAATTTATTTTTTCAGCGTAATAGTATTCATTGTTTTTGCACAACACCCAGTGCTCCATGCAATATGTGTCCTCCCTATCACCCACCACCTGGTTCCCCCAACCTCCCACCCCTGCCCCTTCAAAACCCTCAGGTTGTTTTCCAGAGTCCATAGTCTCTTATGGTTTGCCTCTCCTTCCAATTTCCCTCAACTTCCTTCTCCTCTCCATCTCCCAATGTCCTCCATGTCATTTGTTATGCTCCACAAATAAGTGAAACCATATGATACTTGATTCTCTCTGCTTGACTTATTTCACTCAGCATAATCACTTCCAGTCCTGTCCATGTTCTACAAAAGTTGGGTATTCATCCTTTCTTTCTTTTTTTTTTTTTAATAAACATATAATGTATTTTTATCCCCAGGGGTACAGGTCTGTGAATCACTAGGTTTACACACTTCACAGCACTCACGATAGCACATATCCTCCCCAATGTCCATAATCCCCTCCCCCTCTCCCAATCCCACCTCCCCCCAGCAACCCTGTTTGTTTTGTGAGATTAAGAGTCATTTATGGTTTGTCTCCCTCCCAATCCCATCTTGTTTCATTTATTCTTCTCCTATCCCTCTAACCCCCCATGTTGCATCTCCACGTCCTCATATCAGGGAGATCATATGATAGTTGTCTTTCTCTGATTGACTTATTTCACTAAGCATGATACCCTCTTTATAACTTTTTTATCTAGTATTTCCCCTCACATCCCACCAATACCTTGCTCTCCAGCACATCAGAAAAGATGTTCTCTTCTAAATTTGTTCTAATGCTGTCTCATTTAAGTAGTTAACTGTTTAATTGGATAAATATGGATTGCAAATTTTTTCATATGGTTTCTCTTTGTACCAAATTGTCAATTTCTCTTTCCGCTGTTTAAATTTCTGTTCTCCGAGTCTCTACTTAAAATTTTATTTTTTTTCTATTTATCCTTTCCAAAAAGGCTGGTAGGAATCTGCCTTGTAGGAATCAAGCTCTCCTTACCCACTCTATTTCTCAGATTATATCCATATTCATTTTTCTTTCTATCTTATCTTGTCATTTATAATATAGTCTGATAAATCTGGAGGGTAAGGACTGGGTTACCACTTTCCCTCCAATTCTATAATGCCCAGTGGAACATCCTTCACAAGGAAGGTGCTAGATCAGAAGAAGAGATATTAAGTCTTTTTATTTATGACTGTCTTTGTTAATAATGAGCTATGGTTAAAAAAAAAAAATAGAGGAACCAAAGATAGAGCATCGGCTGGATTTGGGGAAAAAAAAAAAAGAAAGAAAGAAAGAAAGAAAAGAAAAAAAAAGAAAAGCCCGAAACTCAGAGGGGACAGAGGTTGACTTTGATGTCCTCTTCTTCTTCTTTTCCTCCTCCTCCTCTTCCTCCTCCTTCTTCTTTTCTTATGTACTATTCCTAAGCTATACCTTCTTTTGAAATTTATTTTAACCAGAACTCACTAGGATAAAATGTTAGGTGAAGGTCATAGATGAAAGATGGAGAAAGAAACTACTGAAAGTGTCACTGTGGACCCAAGTCTTTGTTCTAAAGTGTTTTTACTAAGACCTGTGAAAAATCCCCACTGCCAGATAGCAACAACAAAAAGGCACATCCATAATTCCCTGAATTTTGTTTGCCATTTGATGACAACATGTATTAGCCTGATCTGGTCAATTTGGTATTCAGAATAAGGTGAAAATTCATTACAGAAAAAAATGGCATTTTATCAATAGCCATTTTCTTCATTTTCTGTATCCCATGTCTACCCTAATATTTTATGGTTCTCTTTAGCTCTAAATTGCCTTTCTGGGTGAGATGCTTAAGATTGAAAAGCAGAGTTAGAAAATACTTTCTTGGCCCTTACCACTACCAAGGTTCAGGATTACCAGTGTTACCACATCTATTAATCAAGTAACATTGCGAGGATACCTTCAGACTTCTCCAATCTTCTTTCACTCTTCATGTAAATCACAGGAAACTACCATTAAATACGTGTAAAATGTAATGAGGGGGGTTATTTGGGGACCACAGTATTGATAGCTGTGGACAAGATACAGTTATAAGTTTTGCCATAACTTTGATGGGGTAAGTAACTGGATAAATAGCATCATCCCTTTACAGATTTTTAAATCCAGCAAGAGCCACCCATATTTCCAAAAAAAATGAGTGAAATTGGTCAGCAGCTACAGTTGCATCTTATCCAGCCCTGTGGTAAATGAAAACAAGTCATCTTCTACTGTGAGGAAGACATGGTCTTCATCCCAACTGTTCTGAATACCAATTTAAGCATAAGAATAGATAGACTAAAGGAAAAAGTAAATGTACTCATCCTCAAATTAGCAAATTATGTTGGGCCAAACAAGTAAGTTTGCTGTTGGCTCATTTCCTGACTGGCAAACTAAATCAGAGTAGAGAAAGAATTGCCTTATTTTTTTCCATGTGTCAAAATGTTGTCCAGGGCTCCTTGGTTCCTCAAATGGCCCACAATAATGGTTTTCATTCTCCTGACATCCCATGAGTTTTACTTTGCATCAGATCAGGGTGAGGGATGTATTGAGTGCTTTTGTTTCTGTGATCAACTCCTCTCCTTTCATTTAAAGGTGCATTAAACACGGTTTACAAGGATATTCAAATCACACAGGTTTTCCTTTTAAAGTTTTCCACTTCATAGAACAGAGCAACCATATCATAGCTACACTGCTATTTGTACTGAATTCACTGTTTCAGAAAGATATTGCCTTCTAAACTGCTGCTAGCTATAAAATGAATAAAATATCAATGCTGAGCTACAAGGTACACACCAGATGTAACCATGCTTTTCTGGAAACTCCACCAACAGGAGCTACGTGAGAAATTGGCCCTGAGCATTTTCAGCCTCATAAACAGGACTCTAATTAGTACGCTGATACATACTTCAACAACTAGCAGACAGAGTAAGCATTCTGTTGTCTAATTTATACAATTCTTTTGACATTCTCTGGTAAAGAATGATAAGCCATACTGCTGATACCAGGGATTCATGAAAGCAATAATAACATTAACCCAACTCTATTTACAAAATAATTTCATTACACCTCAATCTTGAATATCTCTGTGAATGATGAATAGGAATAGCAGGGATAAATTCAACTTATGGATATTTATTTCATAAAAACGCTTAGCTTTTAGTTTTAGGTTCCTTTACCTCTTATTCTCTTACTAAAACTCTTTGCTGAAAATGTAAATGTAGACCAATGTGGATTGTCACTGCCTTCTGCTACCCTTGCTGACATACTCTAGGTTTTTGCATATTCAGGAATAAACCCATTTTGGACAAGATACAACAAGGTGGTTTTATGGAAGCTTACCTACCTTGACTCCGGTTGCAAAGAGAAGATATGAAGTTTTTAAAAACAGAAAGGTATGCATCTTTTGGTCAGAATTCATATGGAGAGGTCAGGAACAAAGTCTCAGTAGCAGCTACATAATCAGACCTCATGAAGAACTGGAGCTCAGTATAAATTCAAGCTGCTCTTGCTGTATAACAATTCTAGTGATGATTTAGTCCTCAACTCAATTTCTTTCTGTGATTTTTTTTTTTCTTTACTTCTATTTCTGCTTTTAACTAAGTTCAGGCTTTCCTCCAGGTTTTACTCATGGTTACTCCTGTCTCATGTCTCCTGTTTATTGCAGACTCTCTATGTGTCTTCTGTGCTACTGTATCTTCTAATCTCTCTATACTTTGTATTCAAGTTCTTCAGGAAAATGATCTAAGAAAGACAGATCATCATGGTCCTGCCCAGAGCACCTGCAATGAATAGATATTTAACTCTGGGCCATACATCATAGACTGTGTGAGTCACTGTAGGGTCGAGTGCCTTTGCTTAGGGGTTCTTCAATCACAACAAACATGTTGGGATGAAATGGTTCAAAACATGGTGATGCATGCATTGGAATCAAGCATCTTTGTGGAGAAGACACTTATTTCAGTTGTGAGCATTGAATTGTGAGCAGACAATCCAGGAAATTGATGAAGAGTGATATGAAAGAAACAGAATGTCTAAGAGGAGAAAGGAAAAAAAGGCATGGTGAAAGTATATAAAATGAATACTTGACACCCTTTTTAGGTTCCATTTGAAACTGATAATTGTAAATATTACTTACTAAGAAGAGGTCTTTTTTAGTTCCTGAAGGAACTTTGATATTAAAGAAATTATCAACCAAATTGTCCATCAAAAATACATTATGTAGTTGTTAAAATTAGAGCTTTGTTTGCATGAGATTGAGATAAACTTCAGATCATTTGGTGGTCCTGCTACTTTAGAAGATGTCAGGAAGTACCTCAGAATCCCCTAATTTAATAATTGTAAGGGAATAAAAGATCATCTTAACCAAACCTCTTATTTGACAGTTGAAGTATAAGTCTAAGTGACTAGCCCACAATCTCACAGCTAATCATTGTTTAGGTTCTGCACCATATTATAACGGACATGTTCAGTGGTAGAGGAAAACATCATTCCTCTAGATTCTGTGTTTTAGCTAGACCACTTCTGGATGCATCTAAGGGAATCCTACCAGTTTCAAATAATTACTCCATGACTTAAACCTGACAATCAACAGACCAAAGAAAGACCACATATTTCATTTGAGTTCCTGACAAATGGCTGAAATAGCTATTTTTCTCCAGATTTAAATATCCAAATTCATTTAATTTCCCATGTTGTTTATATAACACTAAAGAAACTTTAAATTATTATGCCATTTTTCATTTTTCAAAGATGTGATATTACTATTTATCATAGCATCAATACAATTCATTATCATCCTTTGTTTCTAGTTTATATCACAGGCCACATTTGAAGCTTTACAAAAATACGTGGAAGGCCTTAAGGCCGGGAATGAGCAATACTGGGTGAGGATTTCACATCTTTTGATTATCCTTTATTATAGACATTGTTATTTATATACTCCCAATTATAATCTTGTACTTTTAGCATAGGGAATATGTCACACTAAGTCAGCCATTTAGAGTGCAAGAAATTAAATCAAACTGAGAAATCCCGGGGTAAAAATTATGTTCACCTAGACACTTTCCAGGTGCCCAGCTTAAGTGATAGATGTCTTACTCCCTCAGGTTCATTCTTCCTCATCCCTGTGGCAGCTCACCTTTTTATGAGATTCTTGGTCCTTGCGAAAACAAAGTCAGACTTTCTGCTTCATTTTTAGGGCATGTTCCTGGAGTGAAGATAAAATTTGTGGAGCATAACAAATAACATGGAGGACATGGGGAGATGGAGAGGAGAGGGAGTTGAGGGAAACTGGAAGGGGAGATGAACCATGAGAGACTATGGACTCTGAAAAACAACCAGAGGGTTATGAAGGGGCGGCGGGAGGGGGTGGGGTGGGGTGGGAGGTTGAGGAACCAGGTGGTGGGTAATAGGGAGGGCACGTACTGCATGGAGCACTGGGTGTGATGCCAAAACAATGAACACTGTTATGCTGTAAATAAGCAAATAAAAATAAATAAATTAATTAAAAAAAAATCATTTTCCATATCACTTCCTAACACCCCAAGCTGGGCAGAGGAGAATAGGGCTTTGAGGGTAGAAAAGCAATAGTGGAGTCTTGTTGCCAAGGAAAGAAAAACACATAAACCTGTTGGAAAATAAAACAAAAACCTCTCACTCATCAAATAACCACTGTAGCCAGCAATAGAGTTTGAAGTGCTTCGTAGAGCCATACTAAGTTGGCAACAGTAAATTACTGGATCCAAATGTATTGCTGGTATTCAGAGTCTCAACAATCCCCCAGTCTCAGCTTTGCTCCACTTATGCTCATATTTTCAGTAAGTTATGGACAACAATCACCTAATATGTTTTGACTGTCAAACTTTTATGCAACTGGTAATGATCCTTCCAAAATGGTTTCTGTGGCCAATGAAGCCTTCACCCATAAACCATAGACTCAGGAAGGAAACAGGGAATGACCAAGGCATTTTGTGTTTGCATTTGTATTCATTTGTATACAGACACATAATTCCTAATGATGCATCCATTCATTCTCTAAATGTCACTGTTAAATACTACAGAAATGCATATGGTTTTAAATAACACCAAGCATTAAAAAATAAAACTCTGTCCTTGTCATATCTTGGAAGATGATTATACCAACTATCTTTGGTTAAGAACAAAGACATGGGTTTAGAAAGTCCCAAACTTAGGGACTACCCTTATTCTTACAAGAATACAACAAGACTAGTATTCAGCAGCATTCATCAGCATGTAGTTCAGTAAAACAGTTCTTAGCAGAAAAGTTGAAGATGTGATAATGGTCAGGTGGACCCCAATTATGGGGAATCTGGACGGCAGGAGGGTAAGGATTCACCATTGATCACTTGGATCATTGGTAAGAAGGGACTGCATATAAGCCAGGATTCATGGACAGGAATCCAACTTCAGGAAGATGTAGCTTAGCAGGCAGGACTTTTCAAAGTGGATGGGAGCTGTAGAGAGGCTTGGAATGGTGGTTAATGTAGTCATGACACTTGCAACAATGAGAGCTCATATATTTAAAGCTCTTACTACATAACAGGTGTTTTGCTACACGCTCTTCCATGAACTAGCTCATTTAATTATTACTGTAATTCTGTAGCTCTTGTTATTCCCATTCTAAAAATTAAACACTGAGGCTAGAGAAGGAAGTTGATCAATGTCCCACTGCTTGTTTGCCTGTTAATGTATTGTTTCAGATATTCCTTATTCCCTTGGATTCTTTTCCACCTTGCTTTTTAAGAGGCTGATGAGAGGGGATGAGAGGAGATTGGAGAGAAAAAAACAGAGGAAATTTAGGTCAAAGTATTTATTCTCCCAGGTCCCAAACCATAGGGTCATGTCAGGCTGTCCGTGCCCCTTGTCTCTCAGAGTATTTAATACAGGTGCTCATGATGGAGCATGGTCTCTAGGCAACCTGAGATGCCCAACTGTCATATTCTAGTAGGAATTCAGAGAGAGCTAAACAACAAAGGATGCAGAAACCCAGAATGTGGGGCAAAAACTTAGATCTTCTTTGCCTGGGATCACAGGCCTGCAGATCTACACTGCAGGTGGGGTCAACTGGTTTCATCTTTAGGGTCGGGAGTGTATAAAGACTCCAGCAAGGCTCAATGGCGGTTATACTTCTTTTGACATTGTGAGAGTCTGCCTAACTCTTTACTCAGTAAAGACCACTGGGAAATACTTTTTTTTTTTTTAAATGTTAATTGTTCTTTTATTCAATTGCTGTTAGGACTTCATGATATAGTGGGGCTTCCCTCAGGAACTCCGAAATGAGAAAAATCTGGTAGCCTTACTTGTTCAAAGAGTAAAATTTTGATGTCAACAGAGCTGAGAAATGCACAAAATTGCCAAAGAGGCAGACTAGCTCCTAGGCCTGCAAGACTTGATGGTAACCCAGTAAGTATATTTATATACATATTCACACTGACTTATTTTTTTTTTTTAATGAGTGAATCTATCACAAGGGAGCACTAACAGCCTCCAGGACAAAGGAAATGGAGAGTTAGAGAGTTAAGTGGGTAAATGCAGGCATAATCTGGTGGGTGGACAAAGGCCTGTGGCCAAAGAATTAGCCTCTCCCAATTAAGGTGTTGGGTTTTTATGGTTATCCAGGTTTTTAGCTATCTTCTCATTTAGGAAACTGGATTACAATTGGACTTTTCATATATTTTGTCAGCCAAATTAAGAAATGGAATCAAGTAGATTTTATACTAAGATAAATCTGTGGTCACTCTAGTTTTATTGACCGGTTTTGTGAGTTAAGTTAATGTGAATCTGCATCTGAGAGACAGATCATCCTCTGTGTGTTGACAAATAAGGCCTCACCCTCTTCAAAATTAAGGACCAGATGCTGTACCATGAGAAAGTCATTACGCTGATCTCATCCTACAGAACATTTTGGGAGAACAGGATGGCTGATCACAGAGGACACAGAGGACACTTTCTCCTCTATAGTAATCTGGAGTTTGGGTTGTTTATTCATTTATTTTTAAAGTTGTTAATTTTCTCTGTATTAGATGTTCTGGAACCTTGTGTGGATAAGTTAAAACAGAAGGGACATCTCTTGATTCAATAAAAAAATCTTCATTGAAAAGTTTCTGTTATGACTACAGTATCTACAGTTCTGTAAGATCCAGTATTCACCCCTGCCTGCTCCCATAGATTTGAATTTTCAGAACTTGCCAGGTTCCTGGCAGCATTCACCTGGAACTGGGACTTTGTTCCCACCTTGGGAACAGCTGAGCATTAGCTCTGCCTTCTCCTACACTTGTGCTAGAGTAGATCCACAGATACTCCTTTTCCAGGAGGGGAGGTCAGATAATATTTTAAGCATACTATCAACTATTACCCATACTACCCAACTATTACTGTTGTTATGTGAAAAAATTTTTTTTTAAGATTTAATTATTTATTTTAGAGAAAGAGAGCATGAGCAGTGGTGGGAGGAGAGAGAAGCAGACCCCTCTCCCCACTCCTTGTTGAGCATGGAGCCCAACCTGGGACTCCTTCTCACAACAAGGTCATGAACTGAACTGAAATCAAGAGGGACACTCAACCCACTGAGCCACCCAGGCATCCCATTATGGGAAAAAAAATTAAAAGTAATCATTTCCCTTAGTTAATGAATCCATCCATTAATTTATCCATTTGTTCAATCAATGTTCTTTGAACAAGCGTTATACGCAGGCTCACCAGTCATTTCCCTTTACTGCTCTGCTCTAGAGAAAGAAGCCACACATTTAAAATTAAATGCAAGATATTCACACATTCCTTATGGGAACATTGGGACATTAGGGGCTTTGTGGAGCAGGGGGTGTTGAGGCAAATCTTGAAGGGCAGAATATGCTTATACTGACAGAGATTCAAGGATTCAGAAAAAGTCTACTGGAATAAGGGTGAAGAGGAAAGAATGCTGTTTTTGAAATCCTAACTATTTTCTATCCCAATTATTATACATGTGACCTTGGAAAAGTCAATTTATCCTTTTTAAAGTTCCATTTTCCTCATGTGCAAAATGGGATAAAAATACCCACCTTCTCAGGGTAATGGGGATTATGTAAAATAATATATGCTAAGGTTTCCTGTAAACTCAAGTGTTATGTGATCATTGGATTCTATTCACACACAAGCTAACAAAAGGAAAACACAGAGGAGTCATGCAGTGAGTTCGAGAAATTACAAGTGTTTTGGCCATGTCTTTTATTTAGGTATGTATGTCCTTTCTTATTTGAGTAACCTTAGATAAGTGACTTATTCTTTTTTTTCTCAATCACTCAGCTGAAAAATGGGAATGCTCTTTTCCACTGTGATGACTAAAATTAGAGTATATCATAAAATGCAATGAACATTTGAAAGTGAAGAGTTTATATAAATAATCTCAACTGAGAACCTGTTTCAGCAAAGAAATCTCATTCTGAAGAAGTATTTTTAATGTGGTACTATTCTGCTTTAATTGGGAAAACAGGAAATATTTGACAAAGCTCTTGAAATGGTGGAAGACTAAGTAAATTCATTAAAATTTGATCTATATTAGGTGATTGTCTCCTTTTAAAAATTAATTGTCGGCTTGGTTTTTAAAAATTATAATATTCTAGTACTAGATTTTGGTTAATTACCATCAGAGTGATTTGGGGACTTGGGCATTAATTTCATTTTAATAAATAGCATCAGTCTAATGTGAGAATGACTTTTATTTCAAAACTGAATTCCTAATGCAAATGTCTGAAAAAACCCTCTATAAAACCCAACAGTACACATGAGAGTTATGTCTTCATAATGTAAACACAGCCTAAAATTGCAATAAAGATATAAACACAAGAATTGTGGAACAGTCATTTATAAATGATTGCATAATTCCTGAAGCTTCATCCCTTTGTTTTCCAAACCCTGCCTTTAAACTGTTTAATCTGTTTCTCTGACAGTTGGGGGTGTCGTGACACTTACAGAAGAAGTATTTTCTTCAATGTTGCTGTTATGAGCAACATCTTAGTATATAAAAAATGCCATGAGCAATGCTAATTTGAATGGCTTCTGAGCCAACATCAACATTGCTGACACCATGGTGTTATGTATACCAAACCTAATCACTCTCATAATATGATGCCTCAGTAAATCTGTGAATATTAACATACAGTCACATCAACTTAGCACTGCCTCATGCTGCAGTATGTTGGCACAGAAACACTCTGGTTTAGGAGCAGAGCAGTTCAAGCATAAATACTTAGAATGTATTTGTAAGGCATTTATAATTTTTTTAAAAAGATTTTATTTATTTATTTGACAGAGAGAGGTAACAAGTAGGCAGAGAGGCAGGCAGAGAGAGAGGGGGAAGCAGGCTCCCCGCTAAGCAGAGACCCCGATGTGGGGCTCTATCCCAGAACCCTGAGATCATGACCTGAGCTGAAGGCCGAGGCTTAACCCACTGAGCCACCCAGGCACCCCGTAAGGTATTTATAATTTGTAAAGTGACTGTCTATCAGTCATAAGCTCCACTAATAAGATGGCACTCTTTCTCAGTCTTAACCAATCCCAAAGACTTTGTAAGTGCTATTTCAAAGTCAGATATGCCCATTTTGAGAGAGGCGATTTATCTTCTTTATGACATGATATACTTATTTTAGAAAATATTATCAATCCAGTTTCAAATTTACAAAACAAATGAACTAGCTGGTAATTACTTCCTTTCTAGAATGATTACTTTCATGTGGACATAAATACCTGTAGGACCCAAGCTTCCTTTGGAGACAGATATGAAATAAGACTGATGCATGTGTGGTTCAGAAGCATAAAGACATTTACACCAGCAGTCTTCCAACCAGGGTGGTGTCAGTAAATGGCATGTAGTATACCCACCTAGAATTCCTACGTATCTAAAATAATTCATCTTTCTTGTTTTGCTCAAGCTGCTAATGGTTAAAAAGACACACATGTACTAGTATAGAGATAGATGATTGCCATAACACAAAAGATGACTAAGTCACAACTGTTGTGCAGGCAAAGGATTTGCTAACAGTATTCTGTTCCTTGGATCAAAAGGGCAACAAAATAAAAACCAACAGAGCACATGTTTCTCGAGTCAACCTTCTTAAAGAGTCAAATGGGATAGAGTCCACTAAGTGTATTTTGGGAACAGAGTTATCTTTTAAGGGATTTTTCTTTTGTGTCTTACAATTGTCAGCTTTTACTAGTAAGTCAATACTCTTTGATAGTAAAACGTAGGTAGTTCAGGATTTGTCTTCTGTTTTTGGATAACCAGAGTGCTATTTTTGTCACTGAAGATTTGGTAATGAGTAATTTTTGGAGCAAAGGCTTTAAATGAAATTAACTTGAACTTTGCTGACTTATTTAAAAACCACATGTACAATGCTTTATTAGCGACTGTTCTTCTGAACAAAATGTATGGTGCAGTGAGCAGAAAGGAGTCTCCAAAGGTTCAATGTGGGTTATATGGACAAAAAGGCAACAAGGACACCTGGGAGCTTCTTTCCCTTCTTCTAGTGGGAAGCGCTGCCTCTGAACTTAGTTTTCCATGGGATGAGTGGCTTCTTTACTCTGACAGCATTCATTAGGCCAGGAGGTTTCCAAGTGTTGGTTAGATAGCTTTCTCAGACAACTTCTGTAAACGGCTGCCATACAAATCCTAACTCCTGGCACAAAACAATGGTGTATTCCCATTCTGAGAAGGCTACTTTCTCATTCTTAACCTACAAGAGGGGAGATGCTGCTCCATAAGAGAGCAATTCCACATTGTAACATGGGTTCGATTAAAGAATACCGGGCACAACAATTAACAGCCTTGAAGGAATCCTTTTGGCATGCCATAATGCATTTGGTTAAGTCCCTAGGTGGTGTTATTTACAAAACACTTGCATCAGGATCCATAGATTCCCAGAACATTCAGTTGTGCTATAAGAGATACAACCACCACCATATTATACTGGTTGCTGATTAAGCAACTTTGGTGATTAAATACTGGGGGGAAAAAACCACACACTTTACTATAGCAGCTTATAATTAGGTAACCTTATAATCAGACCAGTAGTAAGGAACTCTCAAATGGAGACAAAGACCAGGGATGGAGAGGGCTTTCTCATATGCCCAGCAAGCCCCCTGCCGTCACAAACCACCTATGATTCCAGCTTTAGTAGGTAATAGAATGAGGGACAGATTAAAGGGGAGAAGAAGACATTCATAATGACTGGCAACAGAAAAGATAGGTTCAAAGTGCACAAGAACACTTCAGCCCTCAGTGTGGTGCTTTTTATCATCATGGCAAAGGACGGATTTCAGATTCTGGTAGTTTGTCATTTTAAAAAACATGCTCTGGGGCAAAATTCTCTTCTAAAATACAGGCATGAGTACTACTGACATTCTCTTGCAATATGTTCCGTCCAGTTAGGAAGTTCTTCTGAAGTAATGGGTAGTATAATCCAGTTATAGAGAAGAAAAAAACTACAGTATGATGTACGCAGTAATAGGCCAATGCATCTTTATTTGCAACTTAGAATTCAAGGACTCTAATAGTTGAGTCCTTTTCTCTGTAGGTCATTACTGCCACTGTTACTGCTTGAATAATTACATTAATGATGACTCATCTCCTTTATGTGATGATTGTAAAGTTGGAGCAAGCCAGGAGACACAATTCAAAGATCTGTCGATTTCAACAGTATACAAATAATTTTACATACAATAGACTCTGTATATTTTACTTTTTTTTCCTCTTTACTCCATGTTTTTCTGTTTATAAAGGAAAAAGTAAAATAATGGGAAGAGTGAATATTGAATCAAATTTGACCATTGTAAAATTAAATCACTCAAAGTAGAGGGGCATGTGGGTGGCTCAGTCATTAAGTGTCAGCCTTTGGCTAAGGTCATGACCCTAGGGTTCTGGGACTGAGCCCTGCAGTGGGCTCCCTGCTCAGCGGGAGGCTGCTTCTCCCTTTCCCACTCTCCCTGCTTGTTTTCCCTCTCATTCTCTCTCTCTCTCAAAAAAATAAATAAAACTTAAAAAATAAATAAATCGCTCAAAGTAGAGAATAAAGATGAAAATGTTTGAGGCTTTTTCTTATATATTTGGTGAAATTGTGCAAATAGAGAGGGAATTCCTGCCTGATTGAAAGGGTATGGGTTATACTGGAGGGTTTACAATCATCTCCTGAAATTGCTTTGTAGACATTTAACATAGTTCAGACTAAAGCATCCACCTTTATCTCTCATGAACAATAAATGCTAAATGGTCCAAAGTCCAAATTGGTCTTTTTCACAATCCAAATTCACTGAAATATTTAATTACCAAAGCTTAATTTTGTGTTGGCGGGAGAAAGAAGAGGAAGATGAAGCTCTTCAGAACAAAAATCCATCAGTTACCAATAATAGCCTTTGTATTTAAAAAGCAGTTGGTGGTAACATGACTTTTCCTTCTCTGTCCTATTTTTGTATTTCAGTCCTTTGGGAAGAAGGGCAATTTTAAAAATTGACAGACCATCAAAAAAGGATACAGTGAAAATTAACATTGCATGGACTTTTTCAGGAAACAAAGGAAATATGTAATTTGTTCAAAGTAGAGCCTCCAAATCTTGAGCACATCTTGTGTGTCAAGTGGGAATGAATGAATTTTGGTGATATTTAACTTTGTAGTAATGACGACTAGAAATGCTAGCATCAACATCGATAACTTATTACTGCATAAACCACATTTGAAAAAAAAAAGTCTCTTTGAGACAATATTACTTTGGCCGTTATTCAAATGAGCAGGAACAAATGAGGCATTTATACATTTTTTTTCTTACTCAAATCAAGCAAAATCTCATTAAGAAATGAATCAACCAAAAAGAGATTTTGCAATTAAAAATAACTTATATGAGTGATAATCTATTTTACAAAAAATGTTCTATTTGCACTTATTTATTGAATAAAACAAAAATCAATTTTCTGTTAAAGACCCTTCATTCATAATTGAAGAGGGTTAGAGCTAATTAATGGAAACATTATTTTTTTTCCCTACCAGGAAGTTCTATCATCAAACAAGGAAGTAGACTAGTGAAACATAAGTCCATATGATTTTAAAAAACGACTCCTCTTTTTATGATGTTTATCCCATGTATGTATCTTTTAGAAGAAATAGAACATGGGGGGCAGCTGGGTGGCTCAGTCAGTTAAGTGTCCTGGGATCCAGACCCATATGGGGCTTCCTGCTCAGCAGAGAGTCTGCTTCTCCTTCCCCCTGCTCTGGCACTCCTGTGTGTGCTCTCTCTCTTAAATAAATAAATTCTTTAAAATACATATGTATATATATAACTGCAACTGCTGCCATTTTTCTACACATCAATTAGAAAAACCTTAATAGCTACTTTAAATCAAATACAGGGACCAGAGTTACTCAGTGCATTAAATCAAGTGCAGGAAGTTGGACAACGGCAGAACTAAGCTCACCTTTGCACAATTACCTGTGACCTCTTGGCAGTCACATCTGTCCTTAAGGCAGAATATGTGGTCCGTGAGAAGGATTCCTTTACGTTCCATCTCCAGGTGCCGCTGCTTGGAAAATGATGAATATCTTTTTCCGAAAAGAATATCTTAATTTTATGAGATTATGTTGGCCCCTTTGTTGAAATAAATTGATTTATATATGTTGGTCTATTTTGGGACTCTATACTCTTGTCTAGCGATCTACATGCTTACCTTTATATTAATATCATAGTCTTGATTGCTGTAGCTTTAAAGGAAATCCAGTAAGTCATCTCACTGTCCTTTTCCAAAGTTTTCTTGTTTATTCTAAGTCTTCTATATAAATTTTAGAATCAGCTTGTCAGTGTCTGCAAAAGTGGATGTTTGGATGGTATTGGGGATTGTATTAGGGGTTCAACACATTGAATCTACAGTTCAGTTAGAGAAAAGGGACATTCTGACAATTTTGAGTTGACTAGTTCATGAACGTTATTTCTCTTATCTAGTTCAGAGCTTCTCTACTTTCTCTTAGTGATGTTTTGAGGTTTTCACTGTGGAGTTTTTAAATGTCTTTCATCAGGTGCACCTGGGTGGTTCAGTGGGTTGAACCTCTGCCTTCAGCTTAGATCATGATCTCAGGGTTCTGGGATTGAGCTCCACATCAGGCTCTCTGCTCAGCAGGGAGCCTGCTTCCCCTGCTCTCTGCCTGCCTCTCTGCCTGCTTGTGATCTCTCTCTCTGTTAAATAAATAAATTAAAAAAAAAATGTCTCTCATTAAACTGATCCCAAATATTTCACGTTTTTGATGATTTAGTTTTTTAACTTTTAAGTTCCAGGGGTTTTTTGCTGGTCCACAGAATGCAATATGTTTTTTTTTTTTTTTTTTTTTTTTAACAGGAAACATAACTGTTTATTTATTTTTTTTCAGCGTAACAGTATTCATTCTTTTTGCACAACACCCAGTGCTCCATGCAAAACGTGCCCTCCCCATCACCCACCACCTGTTCCCCCAACCTCCCACCCCTGACCCTTCAAAACCCTCAGGTTGTTTTTCAGAGTCCATAGTCTCTTATGGTTCGCCTCCCCTCCCCAATGTCCATAGCCCCCTCCCCCTCTCCCAATCCCACCTCCCCCCAGCAACCCCCAGTTTGTTTTGTGAGATTAAGAGTCATTTATGGTTTGTCTCCCTCCCAATCCCATCTTGTTTCATGTATTCTTCTCCTATCCCCCTACCCCCCCATGTTGCTTCTCCATGTCCTCATATCAGGGAGATCATATGATAGTTGTCTTTCTCCGATTGACTTATTTCACTAAGCATGATACGCTCTAGTTCCATCCACGTCGTCGCAAATGGCAAGATTTCATTTCTTTTGATGGCTGCATAGTATTCCATTGTGTATATATACCACATCTTCTTGATCCATTCATCTGTTGATGGACATCTAGGTTCTTTCCATAGTCTGGCTATTGTAGACATTGCTGCTATAAACATTCGGGTACACGTGCCCCTTCGGATCACTATGTTTGTATCTTTAGGGTAAATACCCAGTAGTGCAATTGCTGGGTCATAGGGTAGTTCTATTTTCAACATTTTGAGGAACCTCCATGCTGTTTTCCAGAGTGGTTGCACCAGCTTGCATTCCCACCAACAGTGGAGGAGGGTTCCCCTTTCTCCACATCCTCGCCAGCATCTGTCATTTCCTGACTTGTTAATTTTAGCCATTCTGACTGGTGTGAGGTGATATCTCATTGTGGTTTTGATTTGTATTTCCCTGATGCCGAGTGACGTGGAGCACTTTTTCATGTGTCTGTTGGCCATCTGGATGTCTTCTTTGCAGAAATGTCTGTTCATGTCCTCTGCCCATTTCTTGATTGGATTGTTTGTTCTTTGGGTGTTGAGTTTGCTAAGTTCCTTATAGATTTTGGATACTAGCCCTTTATCTGATATGTCGTTTGCAAATATCTTCTCCCATTCTGTCAGCTGTCTTTTGGTTTTGTTAACTGTTTCCTTTGCTGTGCAAAAGCTTTTGATCTTGATGAAATCCCAATAGTTCATTTTCGCCCTTGCTTCCCTTGCCTTTGCCGTTGTTCCTAGGAAGATGTTGCTGCGGCTGAGGTCGAAGAGGTTGCTGCCTGCATTCTCCTCAAGGATTTTGATGGATTCCTTTCTCACATTGAGGTCCTTCATCCATTTGGAGTCTATTTTCGTGTGTGGTGTAAGGAAGTGGTCCAATTTCATTTTTCTGCATGTGGCTGTCCAATTTTCCCAGCACCATTTATTGAAGAGGCTGTCTTTTTTCCATTGGACATTCTTTCCTGCTTTGTCAAAGATGAGTTGACCATAGAGTTGAGGGTCGATTTCTGGGCTCTCTATTCTGTTCCACTGGTCTATGTGTCTGTTTTTGTGCCAGTACCATGCTGTCTTGATGATGACAGCTTTGTAATAGAGCTTGAAGTCCGGAATTGTGATGCCACCAACTTTGACTTTGTTCTTCAATATTCCTTTGGCTATTCGAGGTCTTTTCTGGTTCCATATAAATTTTAGGATTATTTGTTCCATTTCTTTGAAAAAAATGGATGGTATTTTGATAGGGATTGCATTAAATGTGTAGATTGCTTTAGGTAGCATAGACATTTTCACAATATTTATTTTTCCAATCCAGGAGCATGGAACATTTTTCCATTTTTTTGTGTCTTCCTCAATTTCTTTCATGAGTACTTTATAATTTTCTGTGTATAGATTCTTCGTCTCTTTGGTTAGGTTTATTCCTAGGTATCTTATAGTTTTGGGTACAATTGTAAATGGGATTGACTCCTTAATTTCTCTTTCTTCAGTCTTGTTGTTGGTGTACAGAAATGCAACTGATTTCTGTGCATTGATTTTATATCCTGACACTTTACTGAATTCCTGTACAAGTTCTAGCAGTTTTGGAGTGGAGTCTTTTGGGTTTTCCACATATAGTATCATATCATCTGCGAAGAGTGATAGTTTGACTTCTTCTTTACCAATTTGGATGCCTTTAATTTCTTTTTGTTGTCTGATTGCTGAGGCTAGGACTTCTAGTACTATGTTGAATAGCAGTGGTGATAATGGACATCCCTGCCGTGTTCCTGACCTTAACGGAAAAGCTTTCAGTTTTTCTCCATTGAGAATGATATTTGCGGTGGGTTTTTCATAGATGGCTTTGATAATATTGAGGTATGAGGGGGTGGAAAACAATTTACCATGCTAATGGGCATCAGAAGAAAGCTGGGGTGGCAATCCTTATATCAGATCAATTAGATTTTAAGCCAAAGACTATAATAAGAGATGAGGAAGGACACTATATCCTACTCAAAGGGTCTGTCCAACAAGAAGATCTAACAATTTTAAATATCTATGCCCCTAACGTGGGAGCAGCCAACTATATCAACCAATTAATAACAAAATCAAAGAAACACATCAATAATAATACAATAATAGTAGGGGACTTTAACACTCCCCTCACTGAAATGGACAGATCATCCAAGCAAAAGATCAACAAGGAAATAAAGGCCTTAAATGACACACTGGACCAGATGGACATCACAGATATATTCAGAACATTTCATCCCAAAGCAACAGAATACACATTCTTCTCTAGTGCACATGGAACCTTCTCCAGAATAGATCACATCCTGGGTCACAAATCAGGTCTCAACCGGTATCAAAAGATTAGAATTATTCCCTGCATATTTTCAGACCACAACGCTCTGAAGCTAGAACTCAATCACAAGACGAAAGCTGGAAAGAACCCAAATACATGGAGACTAAACAGCATCCTTCTAAAGAATGAATGGGTTAACCAGGAAATTAAAGAAGAATTGAAAAAATTCATGGAAACAAATGATAATGAAAACACAACAGTTCAAAATCTGTGGGACACAGCAAAGGCAGTCCTGAGAGGAAAATATATAGCGGTACAAGCCTTTCTCAAGAAACAAGAAAGGTCTCAAGTACACAACCTAACCCTACACGTAAAGGAGCTGGAGAAAGAACAAGAAAGAAACCCTAAACCCAGCAGGAGAAGAGAAATCACAAAGATCAGAGCAGAAATCAATGAAATAGAAACCAAAAAAACAATAGAAAAAATCAATGAAACTAGGAGCTGGTTCTTTGAAAGAATCAATAAGATTGATAAACCCCTGGCCAGACTCATCAAAAAGAAAAGAGAAAGGACCCAAATCAATAAAATCATGAATGAAAGAGGAGAGATCACAACTAACACCAAAGAAATACAGACAATTATAAGAACATACTATGAGCAACTCTACGCCAACAAATTGGACAATCTGGAAGAAATGGATGCATTCCTAGAGACATATAAACTACCACAACTGAACCAGGAAGAAATAGTAAACCTGAACAGGCCCATAACCAGTAAGGAGATTGAAACAGTCATCAAAAATCTCCAAACAAACAAAAGCCCAGGGCCAGACGGCTTCCCAGGGGAATTCTACCAAACATTTAAAGAAGAACTCATTCCTATTCTCCTGAAACTGTTCCAAAAAATAGAAACGGAAGGAAAACTTCCAAACTCATTTTATGAGGCCAGCATCACCTTGATCCCAAAACCAGACAAGGATCCCACCAAAAAAGAGAACTACAGACCAATATCCTTGATGAACACAGACGCAAAAATTCTCACCAAAATACTAGCCAATAGGATTCAACAGTACATTAAAAGGATTATTCACCACGATCAAGTGGGATTTATTCCAGGGCTGCAGGGTTGGTTCAACATCCGCAAATCAATCAATGTGATAGAACACATTAATAAAAGAAAGAACAAGAACCATATGATACTCTCAATAGATGCTGAAAAAGCATTTGACAAAGTACAGCATCCCTTCCTGAGCAATATGTTTTTTATATTGACCTTTTATACTGCAAGCTTTCTAAAATTGTGTTAATGCAGTATTTAAAAAATATTTTTAAAATAATTTTCCATCTGGCTAATTACATTGTCTACAAATAGAATGTTTTTTGTTTGTTTGTTTGTTTTTTTCCCTCTTGGTTTTTAGTATCCATGCCTTCTTTGAAAAGAAGGCATATACAGCTTGCCACCTAGCAAGGACCTTCAATACAATGAAAGTGATGCTGTTAGACTTTGTTCCTAATCTAAAGGGAAAACATTTAGTCTTCCACCGTTACTATGATGTTAATTAGTTGATGGTTTTTTGGAAGATGATCTTTATTAGGTGAGACAATTTGTTTCTATTTTTAGGTTTTGAGGTTTAGTAACAGTGGGTTTTAGAATTTATCAAATATTTTCTTTAATTTTTGGAATGTCATATGATATATGTTCTTTATTCTGTAAGTGTGGTAGTTGACATTGATTTTTTTTTCCATTTTATTTATTTTTTCAGCGTAACAGTATTCATTGTTTTTGCACAACACCCAGTGCTCCATGCAAAACGTGCCCTCCCCATTACCCACCACCTGTTCCCCCAACCACCCACCCCTGACCCTACATTGATTGATTTTTTAATGTGAAACGAACCTTGCATTCCTTGTCATTTCTTTTATCTTCATATCATCCTTCACGTACATCACTGATTTTGATTTCCTAATATTTTGAAGATTTTTCTGTCTATGTCATGAAGGATATTGGGAGTAGTTTTCTTTTTTTTGTAGTATCTCTCTGGCCTTGGTATCAAGATTACACACTGGCTCCACAGAATGAGTTGGGATTTTTTTTTTTTTCCCTGCTTCTCTTTTTAAGTAAAAATTTGGATTAGTTGGTATTATTTTTTCTTTAAATGTTTAATGAAATTTACCAGTGATCCAACTAGGTCTGACGTTTTACTTGGGGAAAGCTTTATTTTATTACAAATTTCATTTGTAAAAAAATTTTTTTAAAATAATTTAAGGTTATTCAGATTCATTCTTTTTTCTTGTTTCAATTTTGGTAAATCGTGTCTTTCAAGTAATTTTCTATTTAATCTAAATGATCAAATTTATTGTCATAATATTGTTCATAATATTCACTTAGGTGTTTAATGTCTGGAATACCTAAAGTGATATCCTTTTTATTCTTGATATTGATAATTTTTGTTTCTTTTTTCCTTATTAATGTTATAAAAGGTTTATCAATTTTATTACTATTTGCTAAAAGCTAACTTTTTACTCGTTACATATTCTTTTTTGTTTGTTTGTTTCCTACTTATTTGAGTTCTGTTCTTTACATCTTTCATCTCATTTATTTCAATTCTACTTGTTTTTTTAGCTTTTTAATGTGAACTATTAGATTATTTTACATCTTCCTTTTCTAATAGAGGCATTTAAAACTATGCATTTCCTTCTAAATGTTTTTTCAGTTGATATGTAATATTTTCATTTTCCTTCAATTGGGGGTAGTTTTCTATGTATTTCATTGTTTTGATTATAATGGTCAGAGAAAATACTTAAATTATATATTTTGAAATATATTAAGACTAATTTTATTGCCCCGTTGGGTCTTGGTCTTTATCCAGACTGACACCTCCACCTCTTAATTGGAGCGTTTAGTCAATTTACTCTTAATGTGGTTGGGCTTATGTCTATCAATTTGCCATTTTGTCTCCATTTTCTCCTTTTTTTCCCCCTTCCTTTATTCCCTTCCCACATTCTTTGAGGTTATTTCAATACTTTTTAGTATTAAAAAGTATTTAGTATTTAGTATTAAATTTTATTGTACCTATTCCTATTCCTTTTTAACTGTACTCTTTAGTTTTGTGGTTGTTTTTGTCTCTCCAGGCCTAACAATGTACAACTTGACTTATCAAAGTCTGTGTGAAGTTAACATTGCCACTTTTTACTTCCCACATTTTACTTCATCCCTGACACTTCCTACTTCCCATTTCCCACTTGATAAATGTAATAAACTTATAACAGTACAATTCCATTTACCCATCACTCCATTTCTGTACTATTATTGTCACATGGCTTTTTTCAGCAAATGTTATAAACACTACCTTACAATGTTGTTATTTCTGCCTTAGAGTCAGTTGTCTTTTAAGGAATTTATGATAAGAAAAAAAAGTAGTATTTTATATTTACCCCATTTCCTCCATTTCCAGTGCTCTGTGTTCCTTTCAATAGATTTGAGTTTCACCTGCCATTCATTATTTTCCTGCATTCTAAAGTGCATCCTTTTACATTTCTTGTAGTAAAGTCCTGCTGATAATGAATTCCATCAGATTTTATTTATTTAAACATATCTTTATTTCATTCTTGTTTCTGAAACATATTTCCACTGGTTACATAATTTGGAGTTGACAATTTTTTTTCTTTTCTTCAAAAATTTTCTTCAATTATCTTCTAGTTTCTATTATTTCTCCTGAGTAATCAGGTATAGTTTATGTCATTATCAGCTGTCAGTTCATTGTTTTCCCCCCTGCATGTAATGTGCCTCTTTTCTCTGACTACTTTTCAAAATTTTCTGTTTATATTTGCTTTTTAGAAACTCAGCCCTAATGTACTTAGATATTTTCTTTGTATTTATCTTATTTGGCATTTTCTGAGCTTATGGGTTTGTAAGTCAATGTTTTTCATCAAAATTGAGACAAATTTGGTTATTATTTCCTCATATAGTTCTTTGCTACATTTACAATGTCTTCTATTTCTAGGACATACATATTAAGACCATTTTCCTGTCATCTAATAGGTCACTATTGCTCTCTTTCATTTTCTTCAATTTTCTTGCTATTCTTGAGATTGGATAATTTCTATTGACCAATATCAAATTTACTGAGTTCTTCTTCAATGATCCCCAATCTGCTGAATGTCCTTTCAGTGATTTTCTTTGTCATTTCACTTACTTTCCAGTTTTAGAATTTCCATTCAGTACTTTATTATTATAAATTTCCATTTTTCTGCTAAGGGTCCTTTTCAGCTTGCTCACTAATGCCATATTTAAATTTTTTCTCCCTTCTTTCCTTTGAGTTCTACAATAGTTCCTTTAACAACTTCTTTTGCTAAAGACAACATTCAGCCTATCACACAGTTGGTTTCTTATTGGCTGCTTTCCTGGATGAATATGGATCACATTTTCCTATTTCTTTGCATATCTTATAATATATTCTTGCATTCTAGACAACTTAGATAATGCAAGTAGAGAATATAGATTATTATCTTCTTCTAAGTGTTTTGATTTTTATTCTAGTAAAAAAATTAATTATTCATGAAATACCTTGAACTTGTATAAGCATGGTTTCCACTTGTTTAGTATAGACCAACACATAAGGTGTTTGCCAAGATGCTCAAAACTGCCCAGATAAAAACTTCCAAATTTTATGTTCTCTGAGGCTCTTGTCAGGGCTTGGTTCTTGGTTTCATTGGACAAGTCTAGAGCAGTTCACACTAAAACTTATAATGTCTTCAGTGGATTCCTGGGATATTCATTGTATTTAAAACGTCTTTTCTCTGCTTGGGAACAGATTCCAACTTCCAGTACTGTTCAACCTCTAATGTTAATCTCTAAATGCTACCTAGCTGTTTTCTGGTAAATCTGATGAAGTCTTGCCTTGCACATGTGCAGTCCAACCTTTAATGGAGGACTTGCCTTGATTCCCCAAACAGAGTTCTGTCTGTTCCCTGCACAGCTTCTTCCTTTCTGATGCCTTGGCCCTTGGGTTCCAGCTGCTTCAGCTACCTTAAACCCTGATGTCTACCTTCTCAGTTCAGTGGTACCTCCATATTCTCTCTGAATTCCAGATCACTGTGTCAAGGTCAAGAAATATCTACAAGCTGAAAACTTGAGTGATCATGGGACTCATGATCTTTCCCTTCCCTCAAGGTTTATAGTATTGCGCTCCCTGTTACCTAATGTCATGAGCTTTCCCTTCCCTCAAGGTTTATAGTATTGCGCTCCCTGTTACCTAATGTCTGAAAGTAGTGGTCCCACACACTTTTGTCCAGTTTTATAATTATTTGTGATAGATGAGAGTGATTAATATTAGTTACTTCATCATATATGGAAGAAAAATTCCCCTTTACTTAGATTACAATACTTTTGCACAGGTCTCCAAAGATATATTTTTTAAATCCTGTTTTCCTTGCTCTATTAACTGTTCTTAACTCAGGTCAAATTACTCTTTTTCTTGAATGTGTTTTCCTGTTTCATGGCATTGGTGTTTCTGAAATGTATGGCGATTCTTTTTTTTTTTTTTTAAGATTTATTTATTTGACACAGAGAGAAATCACAAGTAGTCATAGTGGCAGACAGAGACAGAGGGGAAAGCAGGCTCCCTCTGAGCAGGGAGCCCAATGCAGGGCTCCATCCCAGAACCCTGAGATCATGACCTGAGCTGAAGGCAGATGCTTAACCCACTGAGCCACTCAGGTGCACCTGTATGGTGATTCTTGATTGCATGTTTATATCAGTCAAAGTCACAGTAGGAAGCCTATAGCACAGTTGAAATAGGACAATGAAAGGAGAGGTAATTTACAAAGGTGTAGGCATAGGGGAACCTCAGGAATTTTTAGTTCTAGGTAGAATAAGTTGGTCTCTATAACGGTACTTGTAAGATATTTAAACATGGGAATCGTGGATGCCTAGGTTTTCTGTCATGTACAGGGAGGAAGAAGAATAATTAAGCCAGCATTGCAAAGATGGGAAGAGAGAGGGGAAGATGGACAGGAAGAGAGAAAGAAATTTCTTATTGTGGTCAATGATCTGACTGTAACTGTTCTTGCATCTGTATATTTCAGTGGTCTGTTGGTTAAGTGCCACCCCTGGAGCTGACCAACAAACACTCCTGATACTCCTTGAGTTAGTTTAATCTGATTCTATCACTTTCCACAAGGAATCCTAATATGGACAATAAAGGAATAAAGGGTTGAGAGAAATGAAGACCAATTTAAGAGAATTTCTTCAATATGAATATGGCAACCTAAATTTTTGTAGTTAATTTTTTTAAAGTAATTTAGACCCTGGTAACCTGTTGTTTTGCTTAAGATAAAAGATTAAGCAAGTGTACTTTTAAATTTTTTTTCATTCTTTCCCATATCCATGAAAAAGGAAAGTTATCTGAAAGTTTATATAATACAGGCCCACCTTCTTGTTTCTGTTTACTTCAAATTTCTCAGGTTTTAGTTAATCAACAAAATAGGAATGGGGTGTATCTTTAAGTGTGCTGGTTCACCCACTAAGATTTCATCAATATTTCATATCCTATGCACTGTGGTCCAGAGGTATTCTTGATTAAAATCCTAAACACTTCACATATTTTAAATGCTTATCTTGAAAACAATTTCACTCATAGTCTTAGGCAAGATGTCTTTGTCTTAGCTCTTAAAAGAATAATAAGTTTATCACTGTTTATGGAACAAAGAATTAAGGTGCTGAATGTATCACTACTAAGGAACAAAGCACTTGCCATTTCCTGTTCAGGAATTGAAGGTGGATCATTATTACATTACCTATCTTCACACAGAATAATTAGAATTTAAGATAGAAGCTGTCACATAAACTGTTTACTACTTGCACAAAATTTTAAAAGGAATTATGTTTGCAAACATAAGCAAGGCATAGCATATTCATTTAGTACTTATTAATTGGCTATGTTTAAGTAAAAACTTACACAAGTTTAAACCATGAATATAGTGCTCCTTTATTTTTAAATTTTTATTTATACTGTTTATATGAACAGGATATGGTAATGAGATGAGGGGATGCATTAAACAAGACAGAGCCAAATTTTATAGCTTGGTTGGGAAAGGAAAACAGTAGAGCTTTTAAAATAAGACTTACAGTGAATGTTTATGGAAGTAGATTCGGGGAAGGCTATTAAGTAACTGTATGCCTTTGACTCACCAAAGGGAAATAAATAATTTTATCCATCATGGTGAAAAACTAGCTGATCCAAATGTATATTCAAATTATTTATTACTCATGAATTTAATCAGAAAATCAGTATATATTGAGGATTCTGGCATCTAATTTATGTGTTGGTTTGGTGGGTATAAAGGGAATTGGAGACTATGTTAGGCAGAAAACAAGTATGGTTTCTGTTGAGGTCTTGGGTATGCAAGATGTGCAAATGATCCACCCACATTTTCTAGCATTATGTCTTCATCCTGTAAGCCATTTTTATATCTTCCTGTCTTTCCCTTTTTTATTGAACAATGGGAACAAAAGCATCTGTCTGAAAATATACATTTTGGAAAAGTCTACAGAAGGCAAGTTCATCAAAGCATACTGTGTTATTTGTTTCTAAGACATTTTTTTTTCTATTTTGTTTTGATTATCTTAGCTTGCCATCAGTCTCAGTGCTAGATTTTTGGTTGCCTTGTGCAAATCTTAGTGTGTGTTCGAGTATGTGTGTGTTTGTGTGTGTGTGTATGTGATGGGGTGTGGGGAAGTGTAAAGTTGAAGAGTGGTTACAGGATGATAAATTACCTTTTATTGAGGAACTTACAGGACGTGGAATTGTAGGGTAATTCCACAGTTGCCAGCACTTTCTCCAACAGAGTCATGTCTAACCAAAACCAGAAAATTTTCCTCCTGAAAATACTCTGTCTCACACTCACATAACCCTAAACTGTCTCACCATTTACCATACTCACTGGTGCCTGGACCACATCACTCTTTATCTGAGTGTGGGTGGACTAGGTCTGCAAATCCTCCTTTTACAGTTGTCCTTCTTTGGGAACCACCTCTGGGAATAGGCTTCAGTTTAAACCTCGGATCCTCACAGTGTGAGTCAGATGCAGGTGGACTCTTCGTGTCCAACCTTCTTCCACTGTTAGAATTTGGCTTCCAATAAATAGTGTTCTTTAGGGTCATTGAAACGTTGAGTGATTTTTTTTTTTTTTTTTTTTTTTTTTTGTGGAATAATCCTATTAATGAGTACTGGATGGACTTCCATCCCTATCAGGAGTTGGAAGAAATAAAGTAACCAGCATTAAATGACTTAATGAACCACTGACTTTGAGCTCAAATGGTTAGACTCTGACATTTGCCAGAAAGAAGAGCTGAACACCAGACTTAGACCAATATTTAAAAACTTTAAAGTACAATGCATGGCAAGGATGGAAGGAAGACCCAAATAGAGGAAAATGCTCAAAAAATTTAAACCACATTAGATCTGAATTATATTACAGGTGCTCTTGAAAAAGAGCCCTCTGCTCTTCTTACACTTCTTCACCAGGAATCTATTATGGGATGTTCTGTTAAGTAAAACACAATTGTGCATTTTTCTTCCTTGGTTGTCCTTCCTGTCTGTATTCCAACAATCAAGCTACGGCCACTCTTCCCTGATTGTGTTCATGTTGTTTACGTGAGAGTTATCGACAAGACCAGGCTACACTTTAATTCTCCCTACAACATGAGGTTAGATAGAGTCATTTTCCCTGGGCTCTGCAGCCCTTACCTCAAGAAAGTTTTGAATATATCTCAGTTTAACAGCGTCTCTCTCTAAAGCCTAGTTAATTATAATTGTCTACAGCACTATTAAGCTCTCCTATGTGCCTGGCCCTAGGCTATGGCATGAGGAAATATCATGAGAAAGATGCAGGGACTTTTCACCATTATTCTGACCACTTAAGGGGCTTCCTCACCAGTAAAGTCAATCTGTCCCAGGCATTCACAAAAGAACATCCTATCCTTCAATCTACCTTCACACTCCTACAAGCTCTTATCTGACTCATCAAAGCCCTGATTCTTTATCTGACTTTCAATATCCATGGCTGACAGCCCAATTCTGTTCACCCATATTTTCCAACTTCCTCTTCTGTCCTATCAGACATGCTCTGCAAACTCCTTTGATTGTGGCATTACTGATAATTCCTAGGTAAAGTAGTCTACAGCAATCTTCCCTGGAGGGGAGAGAAAATCAAGAGTGACTCAGGAGAAAGAGAAGGAATTAATATTTGCAATTGTGGTGTGTCAAACACAGACATAAATACCTCACTTATATTATTTAATTTAGCAGCAGAAATGTATGCAATATACTGTGCCAAGTGAAAGAAGTATAAATAGCACAAAGGGATAACATAATAGGGAGAGTGATTTACCCTGCTGAGCATTGAGGGCATGGCTGGATATTTTTCATACATGAGATGAATAGTGTAGTGACCCAAGAAGATAATACTGGCCAAGTTTTTGGTAGTCTTGGCATGCCAATTCTAGCTTTTCCTGTGTCTGTCCTCTGGTTCGTTCCATACACAGCAGCCAGAAAGTATAAACCTACTAGAATGATTTCCCTTTGGAATGGACTCTTAAATCTCAGTGGTGAATGGGGTATAGATCTGCCCTCACCCTCCAAATTCATCTCTAGTTACTCTCCCTTCACTCACTTCACTCCAGCCACATTGACCTTCTGTGTTCTTAAAAGTATCAGGTATTTTTCAGCCTGGAAGACTTTTTACCTGCCCTCTGTATGGCAGGTCCTCCCCAACTCTTCCTCAAAAAGTAGATGCACTCTTGGACTAGAGCTTGTGTATTCATCTGATTACCAGATTGGAAGCATTTCAAACAAGTTTTGTTCTTCAGACACAAGATATTCTTATCTGACAACATGGCTTGGCAAGCAATTTCATTTCCTATATGAAATGAAATTGTTAAATTGAGAACTTCTGTTTTCCTCAGAAGTGTTAGCAAGTGAGAGGGTTGAGTTTACCTAGGAAGTGGGTTTGCTTATGGTTGTGGATACTGTTTTTGGTCTTTAGATTATCTTTGGTACTTAGACCTGAAAGTTTCCTTCTCACATTATGAATGTTGTACTTGTAGCTGGTATGGACTTTGAATTTTATGTCTCTGGTTACTATTGCCATATTTTACGTAATTATTAGCTCTTATCAAACAAATATACAATGAGTTAATAACATTGTTAAAAAGATTTTATTTATTTATTTGACAGAGAGAGAGACACAGCGAGAGAGGGAACACAGCAGGGGGAGTGGGAGAGGGAAAAGCTGGCTCCCCGCTGGGAGAGACCCTGATACAGGACTCGATCCCAGGACTCTGGGACCATGACCCAAGCTGAAGGCAGATGCCTAATGACTGAGACACACAGGCACCCCAAGTTAATCACATTTTCTATAACAGAAATTAATATATGGCTATCACCTGTCTGTTTCCCTGGATGGCTTGAATTTTGGAGATCATTTTACTCTTGAAAACTCTTAAGCTGTCTGGGAGGATTTGGGTTAGTTGTGGCTACTTCTCATGTATTGTGTACTTTTTTCTACTCCTGATTGAAAACACCATTGGCTGTTATTTGGCAAATGCCCATCTTGGGATGGAGGTTGGGATGGAAAGGGAATGATTAACATAGCAGGTGATTTTAACAGAGAGGAAGAAATCTGATGGGCAAAGGGAATGTTGGTTACCTGGTGAATTTTGTAGGAGTTTGGTATTTGTCAGAGCTGATTTCAGGGGCTCAGTGATGGTAAGAATATGTGGGCTGGGCCAGATGATTAAACAGAAACAGAAAATCCTGTAGGGCAGGCTGGGTAGGAATGTAGAGCTGAATTAATGGAAGCATCTTAGGATCCACAACCTTTCAGTATAAACTCTCACTTCTCTTTCTCTCTCCTTTGTCCCAATGAAATATTAAAAGCAATCAGAAGTTCATCAAAGAAGGAAGAAGACTTTCAAAGATTTAGGGCTTTGTTTTTGTGTTGGGGTGGGGAGTGAGTTAAGGGTAAGAGAGGAGGGTCTTATTCTTTTCCAAGACATCATAAAACAAGACACTTGTTATTGAAATAGTGTGCAATGATATCTTCTAATAAGATCAGGAAACAATATTATCTGATAATCAGGGAAGATACTTAAGTCCATTGTGCATAATTTTTTAAAAGATTGCATTGTATTTAAAAGAAAGGCTGAGAAAAGCAATCTTCACTGAGTGATTTGTGAATAAGGAAGATGGACTAATAGAAAATGCAAAATTTATGACATCCTTATGAAATTGATTGGAAAAAAAAATATTCTCATATAGACCAGAAATGAGCTTTGGTAGAAAGTAATATACCAAAAATATTGTTGTCCAGTAAGACTAGATCTTAGGGAAATAAAGTCATCATGACTTGAATTCATTTCTCACAATGTTCAGCTCCACATCCATATTTTTTATTTGTCAAGAAATCCCTTCCACATTGGTGCAGCTGATAGAAATACAAACTACTGGGCGCCTGGGTGGCTCAGTTGGTTAAAGCCTCTGCCTTCAGCTTAGGTCATGATCTCAGGGTCCTGGGCTCGAGTCCCGCATCGGGCTCTCTGCTCAGCAGGGAGCCTGCTTCCTCCTCTCTCTCTCTCTCTCTCTCTGCCTGCCTCTCTGCCTACTTGTACAATAAATAAAATATTTAAAAAAAAAAGAAATTCAAACTATTTAGAACCAACTTGTACAAATTTATACTCACTCAATGGAGACCAGCAGTACTGACCCATCAGACATCTCAGAAGCATGCAAACAGAGTGGATATATATCAGAGAGTGAGTATTTTGAATGGATGTTAAATTAAGTAATGTAGGCCATTTAACTACTGCATTGGCCAGAAATCAACAATTTGAATTTTCTGTTTGAACTTAAGCTATGAATGGCAAAAGGAGATCAAGGAAGGAAGTAACCGAGATAGGAATTAGTATGGATATTTGGCAAATACAAATGACATGAGGCCTCTTTTTTTGGTTGACTAAAGACATCTACTTTGTATATAACTTTCCAAATAATTTTAATTATTAAATAAATGTCAGATGGCTTTACACAAGTCTTAAATCTAATGCCCCTCTTTTCATTTTTTTTTTCTTTGTTTGTTTTTAGGGAACCTTCTTTTTGGTAACTCTGGCTTTGTACTATGAAATCATGGCTCTCAGAATCGTAAGATATGAGGTTATGAAAGAATCTTAAAATTATCTAAAATAATCTAAGATAATTGTCTCCTAGTTCTTAAACTTGCCTTGTTATAAATCCATATGCTAAGTCTACTGAATTAGGCTCTGGGAGTGGAACAATGCCAGATATTTTTAAACATGTCTCAAGGTGATTTTGATTCAAACAGTGAAAATCATTGACCATTTTACAGAGAGATATCTCAGTTCTAGAGATGTTTAACAACCTAGCCAAGGTCACAGAGTTGTTTTGGATGAGTGTGAACTAAAACTGGAACTTTGGACTTCCAGGTCAGTGAGTTTTCTTTCTAAAACATCAACAAGCTAGACAATTTAAAATATGAATTTGTCATCATTGTAAATGTACTAAATTCCACTGACTTTTATACTTTAAAGTGGTTAGTTTTATGTAATGTGAATTTCACCTAATTAAAGCAATATTAAAAAGTACCAATTTTATTTTATCAGCACATAAGCAAGTTAATGAAGTTTCTAAATATTCCCAAGAAAGGGAACCACCTGTTATATCTAGCTAGTTCTACAGCTAACAGGGAACTATTGATATGCACCATTCAAGTTACTAAATCAGCTTTGTGGTCTGTAAAATAAGGAAATGGGGATAATAATGTCTTTGTTGTTGAATTAATGTAAAGCTTTGCAAGAGGCTGTATGTAGTGTGCCTGGCACATAGTAGGTGGTCATAGCTAGATATGCATTAGGATATACAGCATGCTATATGCTCTTGAAATCTTCTCATCTTGCCTACCACAGTGTCTTACACATAGTAGGTAATTAATAATTTATTTATTGGCTCATTGATTAATAGACACAGAAATCACTACAGCCTCTTGCTGGGTGAAAATAACTTTCTTTGAAATCTCACTTTAAGAGAGAGCTCAGCAAATTCCATTTACTCCATATGTGAATGTTCTGCTTTCCTGAGTCTGATTAGGTTACAAGTTATAAGGGCAGGGCTCATTTTGGGGTAATTACAGCATTAAATACACCCAGAAGGCTATTATACACTGGCTATATCCAATGCATATAATAAATAACTAATTGGACAAATAAATAAATAAAAATTACAGCTCATAAAAGTGCCTCATTAACTTGCCCAATACTAGTCTGGCTTTTGCAATTAATTTTAAACCCTCTTGTTTCTCCTTTACTAAGTAAGCTGAAATAAAATAGGAATGATATAATTGTTTTTGCTTTCTTATTTGGAGAAATACTCATGTAGGCTTAGTTCTCACAGCACACAGAAAATGAAACTAGATGAGCCTCATTCAATACACAAATAACAGAATTCTGAACAATAATTGGAATAAAGGTGGAAAATAAGGGTGATTCTGTTATTGTTTTATTGTTATATATGTGTATGTATATACATATATATATATATTTTTTCCAATGTAGAGGACATGATTCCCATGAATTTAAGAAAATAAAAAAACACTTATTCTGTTATTACTGAATCATTCCAGGGAAAAATTAGAATTTACCTGTTTTTTGTGACTATTGTTTTATGAGGTTTCCATGTTATTAAGCCCATTTCCCTTCTTTTAGTGGGGAAAATGCACATGGGCACACATGCTATATATTCATCTTTTGGCTTGTTTCCTTCATCCCCAAATTCCTGGTGTTATACAGTCAGACAATAGATTATGAGAACCCAGAGATGAAGTTTGTTAGTACATCTGCCAGGAAAATTATTGAGTGAATGATTGAGTGAATGAAAACCAACTGATAGTATCTTTAGAAAAATTAGACACGATGTGATTAGTGTGGGTGAATTTTACAGAGATAATAAGGGTGTGTGGTGTTGGAAGAGGACAGCGTTTGAGAGAGACCACTCTCTTTAGTACTAGTTTTATAAACTTTACTATAGGAAGTTATGGGTACTCAGGCAGAGGAGACACTCTACCCCAACCCTGACACTGTTGATTGAACAGTGATTATCTGTGAAGAATGACTCTTTCAAGCACATCATTTTGGGCTCCTTAGAGCCTCAGATACAATTCAATAATTATTATTTTTCTAATGCAAATATTAGTACAGTGAATAATGTCCCACATGACTCATCCCAAGGGATCTTGGCTTGATTAAACTGAACCACCTAGCCTTATACAAATGCCTTGCATATAATTTCATTTTGAACTGGCAATGTGGCATAGTGCAAAGAGAATTGGACTGGAAATTAGGAGAACTGGTCAAGTCTGGAATCTTTTCCAATGAGCTGTGTGTAAAGTTTAACATGTCACCTTGACTGGGCCACAGGGTGCCCAGGCATTTGTGAAACGTTATTCTTAGTGTGTCAGTGGGGGTGTTTTTGAAAAAGACTAGTATCTGAATGAGTAGACATAGTAAAATGGGCGGCCCTATCCAATCAGTTGAAGGCCTGACTAGAACAAAATACTGAACCTACTTCAAGTAGGAGGGAATTTCCTTCTTCCTGAGCAGGGGCCAGGACATGGTTTTCCCCCTGCCTTCAGTCTTGAGCAGAAACATCAGCTCTTCTTGGTTCTAGAGCCAACCAGCATTCACACTGGAAATACATCCTTTGCTGTCCTTGTCTCCAGCTTTCTAACTACAGATCTTGGGATTTATCGGGCTCCTTAATGGTGTGTGCCAATTACCAATATTAAACCTCTCTCTTTCTGTAGCTCTATCTCTCTTATAATAATAAGTATTTTTATCTACCTATCATCTATCTATATATTCTGTTGGCTCTGTTTTCCTAGAGAACCCTGAATAATACAATCGGAACTTGAACAAATTCACACAGCTTTCTGAATCCCAGTTTTCTTTATTTGTGTAGTGAGAGAATTGGTCAGAATAGGTCCATTATAGCCTTGAGGTCCAATCTAGCTTTTAAATTTGTAATTTATATGACATTTCTGGGCTCCCTCAGAAGAGATTATTTTTGCCTCATTATCCCTGGGAAGAAAACAGGATACTTATTTATTTTTATTTTTTTCCATTTCCTCATTTGTCAGAGGCTTTAAAAAAAATCTTGTCTCCTTGATGTTCTGTTCTAATCTAGGCACCGTGTGGACAATGACATTATCAGTCAGGGAACCGTGACTGGGTATAATCACCTCCTCTCACCTTCTTGCTAATGGAAAAGGTTTCTTGCAAATAGAATAGCTAGTGATAGGTTAGGTATATTGGAAAAAGCAGCAAGTTTATACAAATATTGTGGTACTCAGTGAAGGAAGCACTGCGCTGTGGGTGGGTAAATTTTCCGATATTACTTGCACGGCTAGGCACAAACTCTCCGTGGTGGGGACGGCTCTGGCCAACCTGACGTTGTGTCTTCTCATGCTTGGCTGTTGTAGACTGCAGTGGAACAATCAGCTCCTTGGTTATCCTCCAAGGTGACCAAGGTCAGTTTTAAACAGCTTTGCTGTCAGGCAGCTTCATATTTTACTCTGGTCTCCTGACCTCACAAATCTTGAGGCTGGCACTGAAGTCAATGAGTCCTCTGCAGCCCAATTCCCCACAGCTGCTTCTCTCCTCTTACAAACAATGCCTCATCATGGCTCTGCCAACCCACACAGGTTTTTAGGAGCAAAATTGCAATTAGTCAGTGTAGCCATAATTCAACTGTAATACAGTATTTGCTTTTACCAAGTGTCCTTTTTTTGCAGTCCAAAATTAAGCACACACCAAAGGAAAATAGCCCTTGAAGGTCGGGCCTTTTATATCAAATCAGAGAGCATGGACTTTGAGCTTTGTCAAATGGTTGTTGTAGGAGAATGTGAGATTACACAGTCATTTGCTTATTAGCATTTCATTGAAAACATTACCATATCGAATTGGCTTAATTCTCCTCAGGGTATAAATATTTACATTTTCCAAACTCATTTTATATTTCTTGCCCTCATTTTATGCTTCCCACTAGGAAAGAAAAATGAATGTGATCCACAAAAGTGTTAATCTTACTTAAATGAAGGGGAAGTCTGAAAAGAAATGGTTCATGAGATGACAGACATCCTTAAAAAGAAATATGTACAATATAAGACGATTCAAGCTCCTGTTTTCTTAAGTAACAGTGATGGTCCCAACTACAATTATATCCAGCATTTTGTTTCGAGTAGATGAGCTAAATAATGATGTTGTTTGCAGATAGATGTCTACTAGTGTGTAATAGGTTACTTGCAGACATTTACCATCAGGACATAACTCTTTTTGGGACCCCTGTTGAGTAGATCTTAATTTACTCCCTACCTGTAACTGACATCCTTGGGTCACCAAGGATGGAAACAATCCTGGAAACAATCCTGGGAAAGGAGTGGAAAGATCTGCTTTCTACTTCTCCATCTTGAATCATGGACCAGCATAGCTCTAAAGGACCTGTCTGGATGGATGGAACATTTCATGGACCAGCTTAGAAGATTAACTGATGGTGGATGTTCTTTGAATTTAGTTAAGGGCCAGAGCTTGGACCAGAAGTATGAGGATAAGCAATTTGCTCGTCCAGTTCTTAGTGGCCTGGCCAGTATGTCCATCCTCTTATGGCTGACATCTGCCTCCATAGTGCTTAGAAGCAACTAAATGTTAAAGACTTACGAAGAAAACACTTTACAGCCGACGAAATATTTTATAAATTCTTAGATAGATGAAGCAGGTGATGCTCCATATTGAATGCTATGTGTTGTTTACCTGTTTCCCTTTTGCATGCAGCAACCATATAATAAATAGAACTGAGTCCCAAGCAATTATAAATATATCAATTCTTGTCTTTGGTTGCCCTGACAGAAAAGAATGTAGAGACACATGTTATTGTGCTGTATTAAAATTTACCTGTGCACTAATGAATGGGGAGAGAGCTGTCCTAGGAAATCTCTTAACTTTTCCAGGCCTCAGTGTCCTCATGGAGGAGGTAGGGATTATAATAAGTAGCTTATAATGTGCTTATTTTTGTTAATGCATTCTCACTGCCACTTTGCTGGCCCCAAACCTTCCTCTCCTGGAGCCTAAAATTATCTCCTTGCTTTTCTACCTGGTTTCTGGGCTTATCTGGTTCCCTTTCTAATGACTCCCACTCTCATTGCCAGGCTAATCTTCCACAAACCATGCTTTGACTGTGTTGCTCTGGTACTTCCAGAAATGCCATCTGTTTGCTGCCCTATCAAATCTAATATTAGTGGATAAATCATATGAACTTGTAGTGGTAGCATTTTCCGGGTTATCACCGCTGGGCCAGTAGGATGGTATTTTCTCAGCATAACTAAAAGCACCAAGGCAAGGAGGAAGCTTCTCATCGTCCCCAGTTCCCAAATGAGGTATTTCCCACTTTGACCCTGGATATTAGAAATGGATATTAGAAAGTAATAGGAGCTAGTAGTGTTTTTATGTTTTTTAGCTGCTTATAAAGCACTTTCACTGATATTTACTTATTGAGATTTTATAAGGTCTTCCAGAATTGCTATGTACTTTGGGGTTGGAGGTAGATGCATAGGATAAGCAGAAGGAGTAGGGGAGAGGAATTTAGACTGAAAAAAATATTTATTTGATGGTGAATTGCTTTTTTTATTGGCCATAAGGAGACCTATCTCTTGAAGTGTTGAGAAATGTATACATGAGAGAATGAGTTTACTTCTCTAATATCTCAGCAAGAAAGAGAATTCCACATGTACAGGTATATCAGGAATAAACATGAATGGTAGCGCTCAGGAACTGGCGGTAGCAACACCTGTATTCAGAGGATACCACGGAAGGATTTTGAACTTTCCTTCCTCAAGCCAGTTTGTATGGTTTAATGGCTTTTCAGATGACACGAAATTTCTGTGAAAGACGGCAAAACTGAAAGCACAGAAAGTTAACAATGGAAATGAAAAAAGCGTCAGCGGGAAAATGGAGAGCTGCAATTTTTGCACCAGCACGTGAATGCTTATTTCTAAGATTATATCGCCACCTAGTAAATCAGCGTAGAAATGCACGCACAGCCTAGGGCAGCGGCAGCCAGGCGGGGAGGTGGAAGCTTCTGGTTACAGTTCCTGCGGGCACCTTTCTCCCAGCGTCTGGATGCACAAGGCAAGCAAGCCACCCCTCCCAACCTCCCCAGAGTCCCAGCTCACTTTCTCCTGCTCATCTAGTGCTGTGTAATGCAGGAGGCGGCAGCACCCATTTTAAATAAGAAGATGGGTTGAGAATTTCTCTCCATCTCTGTTATCTACCCTTGGAAAATGATAAGTTGAAACTATGTGTATTATCATTTGTCTGCTCTAAATAATTTAACTCTAGGCTGTTCATTACTGGTAATATTTTGCATTTTCTCCTTTCATTTCTGTCTGGTAAGAAAGGTGGTCTGGTCACCGTCCAGGAAACCTGAATTAGAAACTGAAATCCTGGAATTAGAAACACTAACCTGATAACCCTACTTTTTTTCTTTCTTTCTTTCTTTTTTTTTTTTAAGCCACATCTTTAGTTTTTCTGTTATTTTAAACAATCTCTTATTTCTTCTGCAGTGGTTGTTTGCGTGGAATGCTTGATCGCCTGCTCTGTTTTTCGTTTGTTTTGTTTTTCATAAAGAGATTGCTAGCTTAATAAAAATATTACACAGACTTTTAAGGCTTGGTGTCTACAGGCAGTAGATTACATGAGCTGGTATCCTGGCTATATATACCACTTGCTAGTCCCCGTTTTTTAAAAATCTATGAGGTAGGGACAACAACAGCATATACATCACTAGAATTTTAGGAGAGAGAAGTTAAGCAGAAGTGCTAAAGATGTTAGCTATTATTATTAACAATAAAATATAAAACAAATGCCATACAATAGAGATTATTTAAGAAATGGTAAAACAAAGAATAGAAACTAATTTCATCTTGCCACTCAAAATAGATCAAAATGCTTTAGCCAAATAAGTAGATGCAAGAGAGGACTCATATATTCCAAGACCAGGAAACCATCTATCTTTAAAACTTCAAGTGACTGTGTTTCTTAAAATTATTAAATTTTAATAATTACAAAAATGATTAAATTCAAGTGCTTACCAAACCTTGAAAATGCACCTCATTCTTTTTTGTATGGCTTCTTCCTTCCTTTTAGAAACCTATCCTCACTTCAGCCCTTCAGATAATACCTCCGTTTCATTTTAAGAACTGCTTAGACTATCTTGGCTGAAGGAATTAACCGAGTTTAGAGTGAAAAGTAGGGGAGGGGATATTTTTGTTGTGGGAACCTTGTCTATAGGGACTGTCAATCATGTAATTATCACTTTCACTTCAACCAGACATGGCAGAGCCTGCCATTTGGCCTCTAATAGTCATATTTCTTTTTTTTCTTAAAGGCAATTGAACTTTTGGCTAACACACAACAACATGGCTAAATATATCCTAGTTGACTCATGAAGTAAGTGTGTCCTTCAGACTTATGATTTATGTCACTTCTGGTCACATTCTTTCGGAGAACATGTGTGCCATCCTTCCCTTGCTTTTTCTCCTTTTCTGCTGGCTGAGATGTAGATATGATGGTGGGAAGAGAGCAGCCATCATGGGCTGAGAGGTGGAAGCTAGGTCTTAAAGAGGAGCAGAACAAAAGATAAAAGCAGCCTGCTCTCCCAGCTCCATTGCTGTTCCCTAACAACCACGAAATGCCGAAGCAGACCTACAGATGAAAGGGAAAACAATTTCTATCTTACTTAAGCTGAAACAGTTTTGAAACTCTTTGTTGTAGCCATCTAAGTTGTGTTACATGAATTCTAACAGTCTCAGAGAGGAAAGAGCCCTAAAATATGAATGTAAATTACAGATTTTAAGTATGAAGAATGTGCCTACAAGTCATGATTTCCCAAATATGGGTCCTTTAAGGATGTTAAAAAAGAAAAGATTTTTTTTATGTATGCCCAGAAAAGAGTTCTCTTCTTAACAGTAGGAGAATTCTACTGTGTGGTGTTGGGGAGGGGAGATCCTGCTTTCTTAAAAAGAAACAGTGAGTAAATTAACTCAGGATAGAAAGGTGGTTTGGCTGGCCCCCAGATTTTATGCAGAATGAAGAAACAACTCTCCATAAAAAAGAGCAACAGAGCAAGGGCTATATCAGAATACTGTGTAGAAAGAATCATGGAAAAAGCCATGGTGGACAAATCAAAGAAAGCCTTTAGGAGATAATAAAATACTAATCGAGGTTTACTAAGGTATTTGCTGCCTGGATTACAGCATAATTACCTATATCCTCTAATAAGAGTTAGCTGTTATTAGACCCTTCCTATGTGCCAGACATTGTTCTAAGGGCTTTACATATTTATACATGTGATCTTTATACAACTATTTGAGGAAGGTGCTATTATATTATGCATTATATAATACATGTTATATTTTGGTTTTCCGGATAAACTGAAGCGGAGAGAGATGAAATTACTTGACAAAGTCATACTTGATAGTAACATTTGACATTAGAATGCAAGCATATCGCTCTAACCAATGCGCTCTACTGTCTTTATAAAATACTTACTAAAATCCTCACTGCTATTATTTTCAGTCAAGTAGAATTTGGACACTTTGTTATGTATAGTTAACTAATACCCACTAGTATATTGAAGACTTCCCAGTAAATAAATCTGCTTATTTCTGTTTAATTCAGAATTTCTCAAGCATAGTTGATCACAGAAGAAATATATTAAGCACTGTCTTTTCACACCCCAAGAAGCTAGTGTTTCACTAAAACATATGTTTTGAAATTCTAAAGAGGAAAATATGCCTACCTCAGGGTCAGGAGGTCCACAACGTGGTCTTGATTTGGTATGTATTTGATTAATTAGCTGTGAGCAAGTCATTGCAGATTTCTGGGCTTCAGTTTCTTGATCTAGGAAAACAGTGGCCTTGGATTTGAAGAGATGGTTAATGCCATCTGAGCTTAAGAACTAGGCTTGTACTTGGAAGAGCAAAAGCAGAGATCCATGTATGAAAAAGCTGAGTAAGTTCATGTTTAAGTGGAAAGGGAAAAAGTAGAACCAGGGAGATTCTGTAATGAGAGGCTTAAGCATTTGAGCACTGGTATAAAAGGATATATATGGCAGATGTCCCATAAATATCTGGATTCTGCATCTAGACTTCATAATCATGGAAAGTCACTGATTTCCATGTTACCTCAGACCCCCCCCCCCCCATTTCCGATCAGTATCTTTCTTCAACTTGTGCCTCAGGACATCCAACCAGTCATTTAATATTAATTTTGTTTACATAGTACCTTGACAATATTTTTATAAAGGAGTGATGCAAAAAAATACATACCTTGGTCAGGTATATAAGGTAGAGGGAAATATTCTAGGCAGAGGAAGTAGCAAGTGCAAAGGCTTGAAAGTAAGACAAGGTGAAGTAGGTTCAGTAATCTGTGAGTAATGCAGTGTCTGAGTTCATTGGATTGTAGGTACAGGGGTTTATGAAGAAGGAGAACCACGGAGAGAAGTGGCTGGAAATACAAGCTGGATCTGCGTAGTTGAGTTTATTCGGTTTGGCATTAAGATTACATCTCCCTCTGTAGATTCAAGTTTTAGATCCATTTTAGTAGGAATTTCCAACAATTAAACACAAAATAAAATTCCCTTCTGATGAGATTTCATGACTTTTTACTTCTTTTTCAGAAAAATTAAGATAGAAGCACAGTTAACTTCCCAGTTTTGTTCCAATAAAATAACCCAATCATCACAATGCTGTGATGGAATAGATCATGATTTTTCAGATGTATGTTTATTCACATAGAAATAGTTTACTTTCCTTCTATAATATGATAACTTCTATAAGTTCCTCATGATGTGGGCTGTCTTATAGATATCCATGATAAGGTTCTTTTGGATCTTTTGTAACTAAATTCGTCTCTGAGTGGGACCAGAATGAAAGAGAGATTTGTGTATTAGATATAACGGATGTTACTGCTGGGGACCACTGGTTAAAACAGATCTAGTGAATACAGAGGAAACCTTGACTTATATGACACAGAACACACTCCTCCACCTATTCTGAGCTACCAGTCCAGTCTCATTCATCCCCAACCACTCCTTCTTACCACACAGTCCCACTTGTCTACTCTCTTGTCTCTCTGGATGCCCCACTGCTCCCTGAATATCCTTGCCTTTTCATGTTAAGTTTTTGAACATGCCCTTTCCTCTCCCTGGTCCAGTTAGAGACTCATCTTTGGCTGTTATAATAATGTTTTGATACGTTTGAAGTAATTTGGCATCAATTCCTTATTGTCACTTAGGTCAGCTATAACAGCTATTATTAAGGGAAACAAATTGAGGGTTGTGGAAGGAGGTGGGTGGGGGTTGGTGTTATCTGGGCACATGACGTGATGAGCACTGAGTGTTATATGCAACTAATGAATTACTACATCAAAAACTAATGATGTACTATATGTTGGCTAATTGAACTTAATAAAAAGATCTTGTTAAATTGATGGAGAAAGAGGAATTGGTGAAAAGGAAAGAAATTGAGGGGATTGAGAAAGAGAGTCTTCCTTCAACTTTTCTGTTTACAGACAACTTCTGTAGTCTACATTAATAGGTAGCAGGTTAGAGGAGAAATATCCCTCATTGAGATCCACTTGGGAGGAAGGAAGGAGGGAAGGAAGGAAGGAAGGAAAAGAGAAGTGAGGCAAAGAAGCAAGGAGAAAAGAACCTATTTTATTTCAGGTGCTCTTCTTCCTAAAGGAGAATACACAATTTTATTTTAGTTAATCCTCATAGGTTCACAGCCCAGTGAGGTTGGAATCACTATTTCCATTTCACTTTGAAGCACAGAAGACTCAAAAATAAATAATACTTCTGAGGTTTTGTAGCTAATAATATAAGGGAGCTATACTTTGAACCTAGGTTTTCAAGACTTAATGTTTACCTCTCTTTCCATTTCAATGACTACCAGCCCTGCTTCATGCTTTCTTACACGTAGGAAGTTCTGAGGTGGTAATTTTGGTCTCTTGACTTACAGCCCAGTGTTATAGCCTTATTCCATTTGAACTACAGTGTTTTGGATGGAGAGATACATTTTGCCCTTTACAGTTTGGTTGTGGACGTCAGCATTAACCACTGACTGAATGGCCATCTGTTGGATGACTTTAGTACATGCATCACTTGTGTTTTTTTTTCTTAGAAATGATTGGAAAGGTTAAATAATTTTTGACTACTAGGTATACACCAAACATAATGCATTGCATATCATTGAGTAATTCTGGATTTTAAAATTATTCTTGGTTCCATGCCTTACTCTTTAGAATATGTTGAACTAAACACGGGCTGAGCTAGATGTTAGGGTAAGAATTTAATAAGCTATATTCTAAAAGCCCTTGAGGCTCTGGGTTTTTGGCTATAATATTTAGAATTACAGTGATAATATGTTAAAAAATAAGGATAATGGGGAGGGACAAAATGGGAAGAAAGAGATTTTTATAATGTTGTGGTAGCTTCAAGTACAGTGAGGAGTAAGAATAAGCTTGGTTGTCCTATGGCATCAGGCAATGGCGGTATAAAAAAAGAACACTGTAGTAGCAACACTCTAAATGAGAAAATAGCTTTGCTTTATCTCACCCTGGCCAATATATGCTGTTTTATCTTTCCAGCTGACTGGATATATAAGTTCTTAATAGAGTCCTCAATAACAACAGCAGCAGTAAAAAATAGAAATAAGTAGGATTTCATGCTTTCAGATCCACTGAAATTCAAGGGGGGTATGTGAAATGGAAGGGTTAAATTCTGGCCTTTAAATTTTCTAATAAACTTGGTAACAAGCTGTTAAAAGTTTATTAGCTTGATGTTGGTTAATCATCCTTCTTGTTTCTGTTCCGGACCACAGTAAAGGCACACAAACCAAATTAACCAGCACACGAGCTCTATATAAGAATCTCTTTAAAATAATTTATTTAGCTAATTCACTCCCACATTTTTGAGTTCTCTGAATTATAGAATTCCTCAAATGAACCAGTACCCCAAGTTGTTTGCCGAAATATAAAGATGAAAAGAAAAATGAGCTCTCTGAAAATACCCTCTGGGACTAATTACCCTGATCTGACTAGACTGGTTGTTAGTTCTGAATTATAGTCATGAATAAGTTAGATCTTAATTAAAGTCATGTATGGGGTCCAAGAGGCAATGTCATACAGGCAAAAAAGCTGTTTTGTAATAAGTGGAAATTAGTACCATAATGCTGTATGAGAAATTGGGCTCCTGGTTAGAAACCTATCTGCTGAGATGTGTCAGAAATTTCACGCTTAAAAAACTTAACCCTCTTCTTTCACCATATATGGATCTTTTTCTAAATTTTCAGTTCTAAGCCCTATTAATTGTTGGGTTTCCAGTAACACAAATTAAATAACGTATTTTCAAATTAGTCTTATTTTTCATTAGTTTTTTTTTTTTTTTACCTGCAAATGTTTTGTAGCTTTTTTAAGGTTTTTAAATTTTCCTAATAGTTCTCAACATCTTATATGGATGGGAGACAGGAAACAAGGAAGATTCTCATTAGGTTAGACAATAGAGGAGAGAATTTCCTGGTAGTAGAAGGTATTCCACGTTAGAAAGTAGTCCTAGAGTACATAATGGCATTTTCTTCTCTAGAGGCCTTTAAATTTAAGGAAGTTCCCTTTGAAGGGCAAGGAGATGAATTGCCTCTCTGTTTCTTTTCTGTTCCTTTCACTGAACAATGAAAATGTTCTAAATTTGTCACCAGCCATGGAAAGGAAATAAGGTATCAACTGTGTACACATAAACCCACCATCAGGGCCACCCCCTTGTTAGGCATAAGCTGAGGACTTGTGCACAGGGAACACACACTCAGAGAAAACCCATATTGAGTGCTGGTTTACATTTTTTCTGAGTTTTCATTTAAGTCGCGTTTCTAATATTTCCTGGGAGAAAGAATTCCTTGGGGAGGGGTGCGCAGTAGTTTCAATTTTCCTCCCATTTGAATAGGACTTAGGATTGTGTTTACGAGATGCTCTCACATCGACAGTTGAATAGAAATGGGAATGGTTATTCCCATTTTGTAACTGGAGAAAATTAAGACCTGGAGAAATTCAGTGACTAGCTTAAGGCTGTAGAGCTGGAAAATGGCAGAGATAGATCTCAAATGCAAGTGTCCTAACTCCATTAGTGTTTTTCGTATGTCTTAACATTTTCTAAATGGGTTCAGAGTCCCACTTTGCTGGGAACTGAGGTGGTGAAGGAAGATCAATAATTTTCTTTCTTAAGGGAAATTCTAAAAATTGTCAGAGTAAGGCTTTTTGCTGTTGATTTGGAGAGTTAAGGTCTCAGTTTCAACTATCCCACCTACGAAGCCCAGCATGCAATGCTACATTGGTACACATTTGAAGGTACTTGTATAGAATGGGTCACAGGCTCTCATGTTCTTTTTCAATACATTGGTTCATAAATTCTTATACCATTAGGGTCAGATAGGATCTTAAATATTTAATCTATTGTTTTGATTTACACAAGAGGAAACTGGAATAAAAGGGCTAATGCTTGTTAGATATATATAACAAATGAGAAATCTCAGTGAAAGTGGTTTTTTTTTAAAGAAAAATTCCCAAGTAGAATAAAAGCCACAAAAGCCCTGACCAATGTTCTTTAATAAGAGTTGAGAAGGAAATGAGTATCTTCTGCATTAACCAGGTTGTAACATTAAGTTTGTGTAAAGGAGCATTAGTATCATTATGACACATCCATGAACTGTCCCACAATGGAGTAAGAGACGATGGATACAGATGATCTGGGGTCTGAAAATGACTAACCCGTAAAAACACAACAATTGCCTCATAGCAGATTTCCTGATTTTTGTAGTATTATCATCAAGACTTAGTCTTCTTAGAATATAGCAATTTGGAGATGAGTCTGCATTTCCATATAAATCTCTAGGCTGTGTGCAAAGGGAAGCAGTGAATTTAAAAATATTTGCTCTTATCTTCTGCCTTTTTCTGAGTCATCCATATATTTGCGTTTAGCCTACAGCATGCTTGTTTCTTATCATAATCCATCCTTAAACAAAGTCATCTGCTAATAATGAATGTTCATTAATACCTTGAATGACTTACATATGCAGTCAAATTGCACTTTTCTCAGAGACTAGATAATAAAATAAGAGCATAAAGTGAAAATCATAGGTAGTCAGAGTTGCTCTTGAAATGTCCCAGAAGGTATAGTATCAGAGTAACCCAAATTATTATTTTTTTTAAGATTTTGTGTATTTATTTGAGAGAGAGTTGTAGGAGAGCACAGCAAGGGGGAGGAGCAGAGGGAGAGGGAGAGGGAGAAGAAGGCTGTGAGCCCTGCCACTCAGTCCGAGAACCCTGACCTAGGCTGAAGGCAGACACTTAACTGACTGAGCCATCCAGGCACCCACAACCAGAATTCATTTTATACAGGTCATTTCCTTCTTGTTTCTTGACGTGAGTTACTGAGAAGCATCTGGCTTATTTTTAGGGGCCATATGATTCAAAACAAACAAACAAAAACATATAGCAGCTTTAAACACTAGAACCTGAATAGGCACAGAGCACGTGTGCTTGATGTGGGCTCATGCAACTCAGACCCAATAGGATAGAGTGGATCTCCCTGATCTCATGATCACACTAGGCTATTCACAACTGAGTAAAATGATGACAAGATTCACCTGTGTTATTTAAATTGATGTTTTTCCTTCCATCTTTCCTTTCTATGTGTATGGAATTGAATTATCTAAGTTAAATGGATATATATATATATATATATATATATATATATATATATATTTAGCATTGCCCTCCCAACTCTATATCAACACATACTAAGTGTACCATAAATAGGAATACTGACTAGGTATGATATTTGATGGCAACTGTTTTTGCTCTGAATGTTGCGTCCTCCTCAAACACATATATTGAAATCCTAACCCCCATAGGTGATGTTTTTAGGAGGTGAGACAGGGAGGGCCTTGGTGGAGCCTTCTTGAATGGGATTGGTGCCCTTATAAAAGACACTCCTCAGAGCTGTTTAGACTTCCACAGTGTGAGTACACAACACCGAGTCTACAGCCAGGAAGAGACCTCATCAGACTGCGTTGACACACCAGCATCAGACTTCCAGCCTTCAGAACAGTGAGAAATAAATTTCTGTTGCTTGTAAGTCACCCATCTGTGCTATTTTGATATAGCAACCTGAACAGACTAAAGATAGTAGCATTTGAGTTTGGGCTATAGAATGTCTCTTTCTTACCCCAATCCATCCTTAAACAAAATCTTCTGAGTAATTTAGTGAATTGGCTGTGACTTCACTGGGTATCACAGTTGATCTAAAAAATATTTTTGCTTTCTGGATATTCAACAGCTTTATCACAAAACATATTTACTCTCATGGTAGGTGGTTCTTCAAATGGAATTAACTCAAGCATGGTAGGGGAATTTCATGCAAATGATAACAGACATCCTTTGTGGATTTAAGCGCTTAAAGACTCCTCCCCGGAAGTATGTACACTGGCATCAGGAGTCTCAGCTTGAGCCTAAGCTAAATAAGGCTGGGAATTGGGCAGGTCTGGGCAGAGTCTACTAGCTCTGAGGAGACAGGTCTGTGCAAAAGAAGCAGCTAGGTCTGTGAAGCTAAGACATTCCTTTTCTTTCTTTTTTTCTTCCCCCCACCCATCTCAAACCAAAACATCTCTGAAAACAAAGATTTTTTTTTTCTCCTAAGTTTTATGCAAAGATAGTTGGTGGGAAAACCTGAAGTGAATTGATGCATATATCCTGAGCCTCTATTCGACCCTATTTGAATATTCCTAAACTTCACTGCAGATTGTTGGAGTGTTTGATTACGGGTACTGTGCCACAACCTGCTGGGGGGTTTATGAAATACATGGTGTGGACACTGTGCTATCTTTTTCAAATTGGAAAAATTTTGAATTCTAAAACTCATTTGGCTTTCAGGGAAGGGATCATGGACTTGCGATATTTTGCTCTGCAGTTTTTACATTTTTGTATTAACTTACTTTCCTTTAGGCCCCAGGTTTGCAGGTTTTGAACCTGCTTCCTGTCTTATCTCTGATATGACCTCTTCATTTATGCTAAACTCTTTGATTAATGAGAAGGCTAAGTGTGGGTATTCATCCTTCAGATTTCTCCTCTGTATATAAAACTCTAGCCAAATAGGTTTTTGATTAAAGAACATTTCTGGTTACTGTTTCTGGCATCCTTTGTTAACTTTGAAAAAGCAATAAAAGTGACCCATTCAGTCAGAAAAAGCAAAACAATAAGAGTGATGGGTACGTCTGGAGAACTCAGTGGCACTTCAGGTGTGGAATCATCATAGAGTGCATGAGGCTAATGGCCTCTCTGTCACTGACATTGTCGTCATGGGTGTAACTCGCTGCAAACCAACGAGAAACACCCTCTGCTGTCCAGTATTTCAAAGCCCTTTATTGCTTTATTTGTTCAGAGGTGCATCAGGTAAATGGAGTGCTTATAATTGTAGGTGTAGTACCAGCCATTAAAGCAAATATATTTACAGCCCCCGTAATTATATTTTGGTAAAAGTTGTTCTGGATGGCTCGGCAGGACTCCTCCCTGGGTAATATGTTTACTTCGATATTTTCTCCAATGATGCAGAACAGTCTATAGTCCAAACATTTTCTCCTGATGATACTTTTATTTCTGACATGACCTTCTTCTCTTTCAAGTCTGAAAGGAAAAAAAAAAAAACAATTTATAGAAACATATAGAGTGACAGATAGATGTAATGCACTCCAGGAACTTATTGATTTATTGACCAATAGTCACATTAAAAAAAATCTATAATCCAGAGGCTAATGAAAGAAGGAAGGCAGAGTAAGCATGATGTTAAATAAGGTCTATGTTGAGGCATGATATTTGACTTCGCCCCTTGATATCCTTTTTCTTAGATATTCTTGCACAGATTTTTTGTGCTGCTAAAGCAAGTATGTAGAAAAACAGGGCAATACATACTGTTTAACAGAAATACTGTATCGCAGCTTTCTATTCAGCAACACGAGCCTTCTCGTGGGAGTGTTTTAAAACCTACTTAATTAGGTCACCTTTGGGCAAACTGAGTTTCAGGCAAATTGAAAGGTATCTAAATTCTTTAAGATCACCTCAGCACCATTTAGTGTCCTGGTGTGTTAATTTGCCAAATGGAACCCCAGGGAAGAGAAATAATTAAGTCAATAAATAAAGAAAATAAGTAAATGCTTACTTATACATAAGAACTATCCTGTATTTGTAATAAGATCTTCGACTTGTTTTGTGGAGTATGATATAAAATAGGTGATGAAAGGAGTTTTCATTATAATTTTTTTAAAAAATATTTTATTGATTTGACAGACAGAAATCACAAGCAGGCAGAGAGGCAGGCAGAGAGAGAGGAGGAAGCAGGCTCCCTGCGGAGCAGAGAGCCCAATGCGGGGCTCGATCCCAGGACCCTGAGATCATGACCTGAGCTGAAGGCAGAGGCTTTAACCCACTGAGCCACCCAGGCGCCCCTCATTATAATTTTATAACTATTTTTTCTTTTTTCAAAATGCATTTTCATGTTGTTGTTTTTTTTTCTTTTGCTATAACAGCTTTATAGGTTATAAAGTCACTGGAAGACTTATTTTCTCTTTCTTTTATAACTTTGTAATACTTAATATGGTGCTTTGTATAAATGGTGGTTATGTATAGTATGTTGGAATTGGAAATGTCTTTTCTTGTAAAACCCAGGATTCTGGAGTCAAATGAGAAAAACTATAAATTAGGATGTCTCATGGAAATTTTTGGCCATTTTTAGAGTGGTGAAATCTGTAGTTTTGGCCATTCCAATACCTTTTTTCTAATGGGAGATGGCCCCATGTTTTAAGCATGCAACACGTCTGTTAATCAGTGTCTCATCCAGTTCTTGACAACAGGAATTATGCCCTAGGCTCCTCTATGGAATTTCTTTTCCCATCAACATTACAATGGACACCTGTTTTTAACTGGGTCAATAATAACCTTTCCATGATATTTTATACACAGATGTTAAGAGAGAGAAACACTTCCTTTTAGATTATAAGCTGTCAAAATAAATTATCAAGCATCTATCTTTCCATACAGAGAGTCAGTTTGCTGAAATGGAGAATGAGGCCAATATGCAAAGAACAGCAAGAAACGGAGCCAAAATATGCAAAGAGGGTCATTGAACTCCTTCATTTAGCCATATCCTAATTTCACTTTTGGGCTTCCTAGTTACATGGCTCAATTTCCCTTTACTTAAGCTGGTATCAGCTAGGTTTAACTCATATGTAACTTAAAATATTCTGACTAATACATTTTGCACCTTTGGAAATGAAAAATGGCTGAATAGAAATACCCTTTTTTTGCCCCCTAGCAGTCTTGTCTGCTTTTTCAGAAAGCAGAAAAGCTGGGGGCGCGGGGGAAGCAGAAAGCTGCTTTTTTCAGAAGCTGACATTAGGTAAAGGCTGATACTTTGGATGTCGACATATAGATTACTTAATATAACTGAAAAGTGAAGTTAAATGTTTTAGTTATGCTTATTAAAAGCACAGCTAGCAAAATAACAGTAGATAATGTATTCATTTACAGCGATGAACACAGAAGGATTCAGCGTGAAGTGCATTTTAAAAATAATAACTAAATACAACGATGGCATATATACCCACTGAATCAGATATTACCAATAATTGCTTAGCTAAAGATTGACTTTTATTCTTACCCATAGGAATAATTTTTACCCTTCTCACCTATTTAATTTTATGTCTGCACAAAATGCCACTTGCTTCTTCCTTTTGCTTCTCATCCTTTGCAATGAATCTTGCTACAGGTGCTGTGGCTACTTCAGGGTACACTCAAAACTTAAAGCTATTTGTTTAGGTTCTGAGGATGATTTTGATTTGCTTTTTCTTCCAGAAATACCTTGCAAGGGAAAACCAGGCTGCTGCCTGTGGTTTATTCAGTTCCATCTCTTGGACAGACACAAACTCCCTCCCCCCTCCCCTCTTTCATTCCTTCTTAGCTTCCTCCTCCCTCCCTCCCACCCTTCTTGCTCTTCTTTCTTTCTCTCCCCATTTTTCTTGCCCCCATGCCTAGTCAAAGCAAAATGAAAAATGAGCTTCATTGTGGAAGGATTGTCTTGGTTGTGTCAAACCCTGTGAGTATTTTCTCTGGTAGAGAAAAGATTATTTCTCCAATCATCCCAGTCACTCTGTTTCCTTCCTTGAAACTGGGACATGCTTGCGCCCTTCCGAATTTATATTAACACACATTTTTAAATAAACATGCACAATTGAAAAAAAGGTACACATTGATTTTTCATATATAGCAGGTTAGGTAAATGTTTGTGAACAAAGGGTTTATAAATTGTAAGGTTACTTTTAAGACCCTAAATTTCTTTAGTATTGTTATCAATCACCATATTATCATAATTTCATAAATTTCCCCAATAGAATTAGCTTTGATGAATGCAGTATGATTCTAAATACTGTCAATGCATAGTCATTTGACAGGTGTTGTTGCTTTTTTAAATACTGGCATGCCTGCAGCAAATTTTAAGATATATTAAAAGGTGTTTATCATACCTAGTATCTAATAGATGTAATCACACAAAGGTTTTCAAGCCAGTTCAAAAGATTCATTTTATAGGCACAAGATTATGGTAATTTATCATTAATGTTATCTTCTGGGTGCTGTAGTTTGGGCTGAGGTAAAGATTTGCAGTTGCACATCTCCCTGTCCATGGTCAGTGTTCATCTAATAGCTAGCATCCTACCTAAGATTAGATTTATGCATTTGTTTTTGGTTCAAGGTTCCTTGCTCCCGCTGGCAAACACAGATGCTCCTTAACTCCTCTCCACCTGAATGTGCACAGAATATAATTATGACGGGAACTAACATTATCTGAAATACATTTCTGTTTATGCTTGTAGACCAAGGTCAGAACAATTAATCTGAAAGATGGTACCGCCGTGGATTATGCCACACAATATTTCCCACAGGAATGTGATACCATATATCACAAATAGGCAAAATATTCATGCAAATCCTCTGCTGGCCTCTCTGTCAACCCAGGTTTACTGTCACTAAATATGAAGTTTACAAAATAGACTGCAGGGAATACAGATGTTTCTGCTGGTGTGTGTTTATGCACATGTTGAATTAATATTGTGATGATTAATCTTCCAGTTTTATTGAGATATAATTAATATATAACAGTATGTAAATTTAAGGTGTATGACATGATGATTTGATATACATATGTTGTGAAATGATTACCACAGTAAGATTAGTTGACACATTGTAATGGTTATTTTTTGTGTTGACTTTGACTAGACTGTGGGTATCCAAATATTTGATCAAACGTTATTCCATGTGTTTTGGGATGAGATTAAATCAGTAGACTGAGAAAAGCAGATTACCCTTCTTCATGCAGCTGGACCCCATCCAATCAGTCAAAGACCTGAATAGAACAAAACCCTGACCCCACCCCCTACCCTAAAGTGAATGAGGATTCCTGCTATCTGATTGCCTTTTAACTAGGATATCATCTTTTTCCTGCCTTTGGGCCCAAACTGAAACATCAGTTCTTCCTGGGCCTCAAGCATGTCATGCTTTGGTTTGGAAGTACACCATTGGCTCTCTTGGTTCTCAGGTCTTTGGGCTTGGACTAAAACTAAACCATCAGCTATCCCAGGTCTCCTTATTCATTCATTTTCTCATTCTCATTCTTCCTTTCTTTCTGTCTGTCTCTGTCTCATCTATCTATATCTGTATTGATAGATGTATCCTATGGGTTCTGTTTGCTGGAGAACCCTAATACAATGATTGATCATCTGTAAAATGGAGATAGTCCTCTTTTTCTGCCTATCTGACAGAGGGTCTGGGGAAGTCTCAAGTCCATTGCAAACATCCAGATGACTGGTATGATGATGTTGAATAATATCAGGTTTAATATTCTCTCCCTTCAGTTGTCTAGAGCAATTTGTGGCATTATGATAACACAGTTGACCTAGGTAAACTCTCACCTTTTGGGTTGGTTAAGGCATAACAGCTTAAGTCCCTAGGGTCCTGACGCCAGATTTTTGCAACTAAATCAATAATAGAAAAACAGTTTTCCTGTAACCTTGAGCTTTCTGGGAACCAGTTAGAACAACAAAACTGTGGAAAAGAAAAACAACAACAAAACTGTGGCAAAGATCTGGTAGTTGGGGATTTACTGACATGTTTCACAGATCCTATGGCTGAAAAGCCACTGCCGCTCTGGTTGGAGAAGAGGCCAACCTCTGCCCCCTCTGACTTACAGTCATCTCTTCTTACTAAGAAAAATAGTCCATCGTTGGCCCTCTTCTGTTATGGGAAGTTGTGATTAACCTTTGCATTAGAGTCCTCTGTAACCTCTCAACTGGCTATCATTTGGGACTAAAACCAACTAATAAATCAAGTTAGCAATTGATAGAATTGGAAGCTAATTCTTTAAACTGTCTTTGATTTGAGGAAATCATGGAATCAATCAGTGCCAAAAAAGGCCAGTCTTGTTACACCATGAACCTTTCATTATTGCCATTCCCTATCATTCTTGGCATCACTTACTTTAGCTCACAGGGCATAGAAGTCAGAGTTGTAGAGAAGTAGACAGCAAAGTCTGGGGACCTACTGACTTGGTCAGCAGACTGAAACTGCATTTTTTAAACTAATCAGCCTGATATAATTTTTTTCTGTTCTGTAGATGATCTAAAACACATAAAATATTCTGGGGCTTGAAAACACTTTATATCAGTCTAAAAGCCGTGGTCTTTTAAATTGATTTTAAAAGCTATGGTCTTATGTAGACTGCATTCTGGGATTTGAGTCTTATTTTCAACTTTAAATCTTTATTTAAAAAAAGGGGTATCATCAGAAAAAAAAAGTTGGAACCTAAGAGCAAAGGAATTTGATCCTGTGAGTGATTGTTGCTAAGGGACCATTTCATGCAAATTAATCTGTAAACATTTAGCAGCTAGATACCTGATGGTAGGGTGGGGGAGAAGAGAGGAGAAAACTAGTCAGTTGGAGAGCAAGAAAATTACTCCCATCTGATTAGAAAAAGATAATCATGGTGTTTTCATGCAGACCAGCACCATCATGATGTTTCTTTAATTTCTCTTTCATTTTTGCTTGCCTTGGGGTGAGGATAAGGAGTCCTGAGGAATATGGGAGGGATACCTGTTTCTCAAAAGATTACCTGGAAAAGTAAGGCAACTGAGTACATTTTATGTTAAGACAGCTATTCAGGTATCTCATTAAAGAAAAGATCAAAAGCTATAGATACACTTGTCAATTTTCCCCCAAAGCTCATTGGAGTTTTCAGAGTTGCTGACAAATTCTGGTTGAATTAGGAAGATGTATTTTATTGACATTTGAGGGAAAACAAGAGCTACTTTTAGCCATGTTTGGGATTGGTTGGATCTTATCTATAAAAGACAGGAAAGCATCTAGGAAACTCAATTTTTTCTTTTAACTCTTAGTGATAAAAAATCTAAAGTTAAAAAACAATGGCAAAGTGATGTTATGCTTTATATCTTGCCTCTGGTGATGGTTACAAGAGTCTGCACATATGATAAATTTTGTGCACATACACAAACACAAGAGTGCATTTAGAACCAGCAAAATCAGAATAACGGCAAAGGGCTTAATGGAGCTCCCTATATTACTTCTTATAACTGCATGAGAATCTATAATTATTAATTTAATTAATAATTAAAAGTTATAACAATTGTGACTATCATAAAATACATTATTTTTTACTTACTTCCTTGAAAATTGATATTTAAACATTTTAAAAGCTCACATACTGAAATTACTCTGAAAAACTATGGAAGAATTCAGAACCTACTATTTTTCTACAGAGCAGAAAGCAATAGGCTTTCACTTATAGACCAAAAGAAAAATTCTGAATTATTGTTAATCTCATGCCCTATACTCATAAAATTGGCAGCATGTAGCAAGTTTAACTTGCTTTAACCCAATAGGACAGAGTGGCAAATACAGTGTAGTTTACATAAAGACCTATTCACTATGTGTATAGGGAATTATTTCTTTTCATCATGTGACCTTGTGGATGAGTTAGTTTGAGCAGATAAAGTAAAAACTTTAGAGCACATTGAAGTATATTTTTCCCAAGTGATTTTCAAAATTATAGAAAAATTTTAAAAATAACATTCATTTACATTTTTATTACACTAAAGATCTGCTGATTGTGTGCAATATTACATACTGAGACAACAAAGCAACTTAAAAAAATTCTTAAAGATCATTACAAAATATGCACGAATTATTTATTAACTAGGCTGTGCCATATAATATATAATAGTAAATAAGAAAAATGAGCTTTAAAGGTATCTTCTGTCCCCTGAGAACTTAATAGCCTCATTGCACTAATAATAATACTATTATATTGATAATACAGTAACACTGATGTTGACTAGTAGTGTCAGATATGGTGCTAATCTCTCTTCATGTTTTCATTAATATTCACTATAAACCTTTAAGTAGATTCTAGGAGGGTGGTGTCTGGGATAAAGGGGCTTTGACATAAGTGACAGAATGAACTAGAGCTTAGAAGAACTCAAGGTTCTGATAAATACCATTGGTAAATTACAAAAAGAAAAATCCATTGAAACTTAAAGCAATAAAACTCTTATTTGAACTATACAGGAGAGACCTGGAAGCCCAAGGTATTGACCTATACAGAAGGAGATGTAATGTTTGTATATTGTTTGATGTTTCAGGAAAAAATAGCTACATAGTCATACGAATAGAAACAGTTTCCTAGTACTCAACTTTTAAATACAGTAACAGATAAATTATACAAAAATATTTTAAGTAATTATGAAAGAAAAAGTAAGTGCCAGTGTAAAGTTATGGTTGATGGAAGAAGGGAGGTGAAAGGGAATGAGGGAAGATATCAGATTGGACAGAGAAGAGTATCAAGAGACCCCTTCCATAATTGGTGAATAAAAGAATTTAAAGATGTTTTTTGAGGTTGCAGAGATCACTGTACTAAGTTGGAGAAAGGGGGGGGTGGAAGAAGAGAGAATTCAAGCCTCCTCTACCATAATGAGAAGTTAGTAGGCAAGATCCAAAGGTAAAAAGCTGAAAGTTAACATTTTAATAGTACAGTTTTTGAGGAGGGGGAAAGACAGCCAGAAGTGGCTAAACACGATTGGTGTTTGAAATGGGGAAAGGTGTAGGGATGAATATGAAAATTTATTTTCACCACACACTCTTAAACACCATTTGATTACTTTAAAAAAATGAGCCACAATAGGATATCACCTCACGCCTGTTAGAATGGCTAAAAGCAAGAAGACAGGAAAAAACAAGTGTTGGTGAGGATGTGGAGGAAATACCCTATGATTTTTTCACTCATTTGGAATTTAAGAAACAAAACAAATGAACAAAGGGAAAAAAAGAGAAACCAGAAAACAGACTCTTAACTATAGAGAAGAGATGGCTATCAGAGGTGAGATGGATGGAGGGGGCGGGTGAAATAGGTGATCAGGATTAAGGAGGACACTGATGAGTACTGACTACTATTTGGAATTGCTGAATCATTATATCGTATACCTGAAACTAATTTAACACAATGTTAACTATACCAGAAGTAAAATAAAATAAAATAACAATAAAATTAAACAAAAAATAAAAATAAAGCAAGCTTTTTGTTTTATGTAGGAGAGTAAGTTCCCCAATGAAGAAAAATTTGAATTTCAGGATGCCTGGATGGCTCAGTCATCAGTTAAGCATCCTTCTCTTGACCTCAGCTCAGGTCTTGATCTTAGGGTTATGGGTTCAAGTCCCATGTTGGGCTCCATGCTGGGTGTGGAGCCTACTTAAAACAAAAAAACAAAACTTGAATTTCAGCTCTTCACTCACTTGACAAACCATTCACTGGGCATGTACTTTATGCAAGGGTAGATTCAATTAAGAAGATGATGATTTATATTTAACTAAAATTACTTTCTGTTCAAAAAAATTAAGATTTGGATGTTTGTGACTATATATTCAGGGTCTTGGCTAAGTGTTAATGATATCTGACCCTGAAACTCTAAATCCTTTCCTCTGTTAAGGGAACATACTTCCTTACCGTGTAAGGACTTAACTAAGTGAAGATAGTAATTTGTGAGTATTTTACTTGCTATCCAAATATCTGAAGCATTCTGGTGAAGTAGCTGTGCAATGTCTGTACAAAAAAAGTTTCCCAATTTAAAACCTGTTCAAATCTTGGGAAATTATTGAAAATAATGGTTGATCTGAGGTAATTTGTTTTAGATGATTAGGCTTTCAATATAAAACACATTATTTCTGCATTTGTTATTGACATTATTATTTGCTTAAAAGCATACCAGTCTTGCCGAATAAAGCAGGCACTTGAAAGGCAAAGTTTAAGAGATAATAATGGCAAGAATTTTGTTATAGCTGCTACTTTGGATAAGAAGCCTCACTGCCAGAATGTGCTTTTCTGTGACATTTACGGGGAAGTGCATGGATTTAGCAGTTAAGTTGGCAAAAGTAGAAAAACACATGGGGTCATAATTCAGATTGTCTCAGTTTCAGTCTATTCATCTGCAAATATCTCCCTTGATTTACTGTGGGGTTACTTCTCGGTAAACCCATTAAAAATTGAAAATATAAGTAGAGAATGCATTTAATACACCTATACTACCCAACGTCATGGCTTAACCTAGCTTCCTTATACATGCTCAGAACACTTACATTAGCCTACTGTTGGGAAAAATGATCTCACACGAAGCCTATTGTATAATAATATCTCATGGAATCATGAAATTTATGGAAAACTGTACTGAAGGTGAAAAGCAGAATGGTTGTCTGAGTACAGAATAGTTATGTGTATTAGTTGTTTACCCTCATGATCATGTCACAGAGAGGGAGCTGTGGCTGCTCAGCATTGTGAATGTTGTACAGCATAGCCCTAGTGTGGGAAAAGATCCACGTTTAAAATTCAAATAATGGTTTCTACTAAATGTGTATTGCTTTTATAGCATTGTGAAGTTGAAAAATCATCTGTTGAATCGTAAGTCAGAGACTGTTGGTATTACCATCCATTGAATTACTAACAATGTGGAATACCCAGTAATAACAGCTAGCAGGTACTGGGCACTTGCTGTCCGACAGTTTCTATATTGAGTGCATATACATGAATCTGATTTGACTCTCCCAACTATCGGAATCCACATTTTAAACATCAAGGGTCACAGAAGTCCTAATTCTTACTCAGGGTAAGTAATGGAAAAGAAACTGAAACCTATGTCTCTGATTCCAAAGCTCTTATACTTAAAACACTACAGTAAATTGCCCACTTTATAGGAACATTCTCATAGTTCAAATAGTCTGTTAGCAGCTCCAATTCCTTGACCCTGGACTCTAAGAGTGAGGGATGGGGGAGGTCCACAGCTGCTGTAAGACTTTCACAGTCCACATGTATCAAAAGCAGACTTTGTACACTGGATAGTGTTATGCACATGCATTATGATATTTCAAGAGTAAATAAATACCATATGATTAGTAAAAAGTGAAGCTAATTTATTATAGACATGTTTATTTTTTCCTAAACAGTGATTTCTAAAAGTACAATTTTTATCCTAATGGGAAATGAAAGAAGTTTTAGTGTTAAATAGACATCATCAGATTCCAGGTCACTCTACAACTCCAGGGGTGCCATTTCCTGGACCCCTATGTGAATAAGGTCCCATTGAGTTTTGTAATGCATAAGTTGTACTACTGTATGTGTCCAAATTCAAAATCTGAATTTTATTGAAATGAATATTGAAAAATGAAACATCCTTCATTGTATTGCATGTGTTTATACCATCAAAAATGTGCCTTTGGAGATACACAGTCAAGATGGTTTGATTATGAGTACCAGGAAAAAAGAAAAACACCAAAAAGAATGGTGAGAAGCAAGACACGTTTATTTGTAGGACCCTTAGGCCACTTCATGGCATCAAGGACCATGTTTGTTTCTTGTTGCTCTGCCACTCTCAGCAAGCTGCATTCTACCAAATACTGCTGAATCTCCAAGTATCATGTCCATGTTCCAGACTGTAAGAAAGCAGAAAGGGTTGAAAGGGTGTGCATCTCTTTCTTTTTCTTTTTTAAATTTTTTATTAACATATAATGTATTATTAGCCCCAGGGCTACAGATCTGTGAATCACCAGGTTTACACACTTCACAGCACTCACCATAGCACATACCTTCCCCAATGTCCATAACCCCACCACCCTCTCCCTACCCACCTCTCCCTGGAAACCCTCAGTTTGTTTCTTGAGATAATGACTCTTAATCTCACAAAACAAACTGGGGGTTGCTGGGGGGAGGTGGGATTGGGAGAGGGGGAGGGGGCTATGGACATTGGGGAGGGTATGTGCTATTGTGAGTGCTGTGAAGTGTGTAAACCTGGCGATTCACAGACCTGTACCCCTGGGGATAAAAATACATTATATGTTTATTAAAAAAAAAAATTTGGAAGGGGAGGCGAACCATAAGAGACTATGAACTCTGGAAAACAACCTGAGGGTTTTGAAGGGTCAGGGGTGGGAGGTTGGGGGAACAGGTGGTGGGTAATGGGGAGGGCACGTTTTGCATGAAGCACTGGGTGTTGTGCAAAAACAATGAATACTGTTACACTAAAAAAAATAAATAAAATGGGGGAAAAAAAAAACACAAACAAAAAAGAGTCTCTTATGGTTTGTCTCCCTCCTGATCCCATCTTGTTTCATTTTTTTTCTTCCCTATCCCCCAAAGCCCCATTTTGCCTCTCAACTTCCTCATATCAGGGATCTCATATGATAATTGTCTTTCTCTGATTGACTTATTTCGCTCAGCATAATACCCTCTAGTTCCATTCATGTTGTCGTAAATGGCAAGATTTCATTTCTTTTGATGGCTGCGTAGTATTCCATTGTATATATATATACCACATCTTCTTTATCCATTCATCTGTTGATGGACATCTAGGTTCTTTCCATAGTTTGGCTATTGTGGACATTGCTTCTATAAACACTTGGGTGCACATGTCCATTCGGATCACTACATTTGTATCTTTAGGGTAAATACCCAGTAGTGCGATTGCTGGGTTGTAGGGTAGCTCTATTTTCAACTTTCTGAGGAAATTCCATGCAGTTTCCAGAGTGGCTGCACCAGCTTGTGCATCTCTCTTTAAGGACACATCTTGGAAGACCTTTTGCATGTCTTATTGATCAAAACTTAACCACATGGTACAAGGGAGACTATGTGTTCTAGCAAAAACTTACTTGAGTTAGTACTTGGGAAAGGAAGTAGGGGAGAATGGATATTGGAAAAAAGTTAGTCCTTCCTAATCATACTGGTTTCTCATTGTATCTCTCTTTTATTTTTTAAAACTAAGGCTAGAAATCCTCTCCTAGGACTTCATATAGTACATTTTTAAGATTTGCTCATCTTTACTAGTGGTTAGCCCTAAGGATTAGGTAATAAAATAGAGTCTTTTAACATTAAACCCAATAATAAGTCTGGGCACACATTTATATACCTTCAAACTTGGTTTCCAGGGTATGGCAATATCTTACAGAGAAAGAAAAAGTAGGTAATATGTGAATGTCTGGTTGGGAGAATATTTCCCTTCCTTACCTCTCGATTATTCAGGAAAGGACCATAGATCTTTATGTTGCCTGTATTCATGTTTGCTAGGGCTGCCATAAGAAAGTACCCAAGACTAGGTAGTTTAAACAACAAAAATTTATTTTCTCACAATTCTAGAGGCTAAAAGCTCAAGATCAAGGTGTTGGCAGGCTGGTTTCTTCTGAGGTCTCTCTCCTTATCTTACAGATGGTTGTCGTCATAGTCACATTCTGAGGTGCTGGGGTTAGGACTTTAACAAATGATAATTTTTGGAGGGAGGGGGGAGACACATTTCAGCCCCTTACAACTGCCCCACAGAGAATTCTTTCACAGAGAATTGCATGTTCACACTCATGCATTTCACAACTTTGTAGTTTCCTGTTTTGTTGGCTACTTCCTCAGCTTTTCCTTCCCAGGCATGTGCTAACTCTACTTCTTTTTGTCCTCTGCTCTTCTCTATGTAATCTTACCATTTATGGACAATTGCATCCAACCTCCCCCTAGAGTTTTGGGATCCATTGATTCTAATGTTCAGGGCAAACTCGATGTGCCAGAGTAGGATTCCTGATGCTTCTCTCTCAATCAATCTTTCTCTGTCTCAACAACAGTATACCAACTATTCCTACAGTGTTCTGAACCATAGCTTTGGAGTCATCCTGTATACTTCTTATTTCTTTACATGTGTATTCAGTACAGTAAAAAAGAAAAAGCCTATTGGCTCTACCTTGAAATGTAAATTGCAATTTCCAACTTTCCATTGCTCACCACTTCAAGGATTTACCATCCTAGTTTAATTGGGCATGATCTCTTCTACATCAACTATAGTCATTTCTTCCTAACTAGTCTCCATGTTCTTTTCTTTTGCTTTAATTTCCCTGTCACTCCCTACAGTCACCTTTTAAAAGTATAATTCTGACTGGTGGTTACATGGTGTCTATTTTTATAAGAAGTCATTGATCTGTATACTTCAGATGTTCTCATTTTGCTTTATGTAAATTTTTAATTCAATTTCAAGGAATTCAGAAGAAACAAGCATGGTTCACTTCATCCCTCACCCTTGCTCAGAGCTCCTCAGTGGCTGAACATTACGCTCTGAATGCTTTACAAGTTCGGTATTATAGGTCCCTCCAACTTCATTTGTTGCTCTCTGTCACTTCGTCTTGTTCACGCTGGCCTTCTTGATATTTTTTAAATGCACCAAGTTAATTTTTGTCTTAAGGTCTTTTCTCTCTGCCTCAAACACTCTTCTTTTTCAAACACTGTGTCTTCTTAAATATCACTTCCTTACAGAAGGACCTACCTGGGAGTACTGTATCCAAGTAGCATCTTCCAGGCCCCACCCCCCCGCCACGTCCTGATTCTCTACCTTCTTTCACTGCTTTCTTCACCTTCATGGAAAGGATCATTTCTGGTTATTATATCATATTTTTATTCTTTTGGTTTCTACTGTTTTCTCCACTAATGGAAAAAATGCATTGCTTAGGGCACTGTTAGTATTCAATAAGCCTTTGTTGAATCACTTAACAAAATATTTATGTGAATACAAAACTTAAAAATCACTTTAACCACAATTTTGAGGTAAATTTTGGTAAAATTTCAAAGAAAAATTCAGGATTTAAAATGTTCTCTCTTGTGCTCCAATTCTCCATTTTGTTTTGCATGCATGACTCCAGCTTAACTAGAACCCATTTTCAATTTTTTTATAATTTAGATCTAAATTTGATCAAAATTTACTCTTGTAAATTTTGTAAATTTACAAAATTACTCTTGTTCTCATAAACAATCAGGAGGATGCAGTTGAAGTTCATATGGCATACCCATGCTTTTCCCCTAAATATTTGTAAATAGAACTTTATTACTTAAAAGACACTTTCAAATAGAACTATGCAAACACAAATGTCCTTATTTTCTGTTAACATGTGTCTCAAAATGTAGTCTATAATAAGTTTTGGGAAGCTTTAATATATTAGTCTCCCTAAATTTAAAAACAACACTCCGGAGGCCTTTATAAATCAAAGTAAAGTTTTATTATGTGAATAGTTGGTCTCTAAACTTCACTACTTTGATAATCTTTGGAAAATCTTAATTTTTTTGACCCTTCTTCTTGTATGTTAAAAAAGGAATGGTTCGGGGCGCCTGGGTGGCTCAGTGGGTTAAAGCCTCTGCCTTTCGCTCAGGTCATGATCCCAGGGTCCTGGGATCGAGCCCCGCATCAGGCTCTCTGCTTGGCAGGGAGCCTGCTTCCTCCTCTCTCTCTCTCTGCCTGCCTCTTTCCCTACTTGTGATCTCTATCTGTCAAATAAATGAATAAAATCTTAAAAAAAAAAAAAGAATGGTTCTAAGAATAATGGTAATAACAATGAAATGATCACAGAGTAATTATATTACAGGGTAATTGTAAGGTAAAGTAAAATAGTTATGAGAGAATGTACTGTAAAGTGCAATGCTTTATAAATGCTAGAAATTTTATTTCAAATAAAAACAAGAAATAGTCGTAGGTCTATCATTTGAAGCACAGTGACCAAAGGGGGAAAAAAACCATTCTTTTAGCTCTAAAATGAGAAAACCCTGTTGAAACTGAGAGTTACAAAAAAGTTTTCAGCTGGGAGTTGAGAGTCTTGATAAACATAATAAGTAACTGTGACAATAAAAGTGAATTTTATAGTCACCTTTAATTTTTTTAGTCTTAAATTTGGTTCAACTGATTTTCTAGAAACTTACCTTTGGAATCATGTTCTCAAGAGCTGTCTGATTCTCAAGAGCTCTCTTTCAAAGTGTTGATGATGTACAAAATCTAACCAACTAGATCTCAATAAAAAATACCTTAATTATTTATCTGTATTTCTCACTTACCCCTGTACTTTCCCGTATATGACTACAAATCAAGTTACACTGCTTCATTTACTCAGATCATAATAACATAAGGCTCTATGCACTGTCTTGTCAGAAATTATTCCCCAGGGATTTTATGGATTTCTGGGAAGTTTCCCAAGATACTAACACCAAAACAAGACCCTCAGATTCTTCAACTCATGGCCTCTTTCTTGCCACCAGCTTATGCCTGCTGCTGAAGATGCTTGTGAATTATGAAGTCTGCTGGACAAAGCTATCTGTGCACTGATGTCCCCTCTTCCCCCACTCCCATCCTAGATGGGTCACTACTCACTAACCTGTACAAAGGTCAATTTGGACTACTCTTACTGGCTGCTCCAGATGGTGGCTGCTCTGGAAACTAGGCCCTGTACTGCTCTGTGGTGACTGCCAAGAGCAATGTCCCTGCTATCCTGCTGCTGGCAAAGAGTAGAAGCTGGCTGCCTCCACTCACTTCCACACTGCCTCCACCTGGCCAGGAGAATGTCACCCCACTCCAGGAATCACTCCAGACCTTTCCACCCTTTGAAGTCTGTGATGGTTAATTTTATGTGTCAACTTGACTAAGGGACGCCCAGATAGCTGGTAAAACTATATTTCCAGGTATGTTTCTGGAAGAGATTAATCAGTAGACTGACTAAAGACGATTCACCCTTATGAATGTGGGCAGGCATCCTCCTGTTGAGAACTCCACATAACAAAGAGGTGGAAGGAGAGCAGTTTTTCTCTCCTTGGGCTGAGACATCCATCTTTCCCTGTCCTTGGACATTGGAGCTCTTAGTTCTTAGATCTTAGGATCTTGGGACTTGTATCAGCTGCACTCCGGCCCACATTCCAGCTCCTTCTCAGGACTTTGGCCTCAATCTGAGAGTTAGACAATTGGCTTTCCTAGTTCACAGGACTTTGAACTCAGACTGAATTATAACACCAGTTCTCTTGTTCTCCAGTTTGCAGAGGGCAAACCAGGAAATTGCTCAGCCTCCTAGAATTAATCTTCTTGTGCGCACGCGCGCGCGCGCGTGTGTGTGTGTGTGTGTGTGTGTGTATTTTCCTGTTGGTTCTGCATTCCTAGGGGACCCACTTAATTAAGAGCCCTTTGGCTCCAAGTCCCAGGAAAAAGCCTCTTCTCCAACATCAGTTCAAGTTCTTGCCTGATAATCTATCCCAGAATTAACTCTACCTGGGAAGATTGATAGTGGGTATATTCCTATCCTTCAGAGAGAATTCCATCTTTAGCCACCAGGTCATAGATTTGAACTATGGTTCTGATAAGGCCATTAAAAATTAATGTGACCTTGGTAAATTTCCTGAAATCCAACTATTGAGGGTTTTTTTTTTTTTTAATGATCATTTTGTTACCTATATTAAAACCAGACCGGTGCTAAACATTTTGAAAGCTTTTAAAGTTTGAGCTGAATGACTGTCCAGGCTGAATGGAGTTAATAAATCTCAGCAATGGAGTTCATTTGGTTAAGGGCTATCAGCAACTAAGTACATAACATTTTATAGTGTACCTACCATTCTTTATAATTTACCCATAGACAATAATTTCCATATGTGCTAATTTCCAGGTTTTTTACTGATTGTCAGAACATACTGGTTATAACTTAGTGATTGCATCAGACATATCTTCAATAGCAAAGACCTTTAATTTGCAGATTCCTTAAGTGGAAGATATACTATAAGCATACATATTCAGAATTATTGGGGTTTATTTGATAGATGAGTGTGTATATAATGTATGATCATTTTCTTTACAGGTTACCTTTTAATAGGAGATAATGGTCTTACCTGTAAATAAATCTTGTATTGAAGTACTCCTCATTCTTATTGCTCTGCTATTAAATAATTATCTAGGATGTGGGAACTATCTAAATGAGAATATTATATAATAAGAATTGCTGGACTTAATTCTCTTCTCAGATGTTCAAATTCATATTGACTTTAACTCTCTGACTCAGAACATCTTTTGTATGTGACCATTCATGTACAAATGAGGCTAAGTAATTATGCAGAGTATTAGCATATTTGTACACAGTGATGTGAAGTGGATTCCAGATAACCCTCTGAGTTTTTCACAAAAAAAGTGGAAAGAAATTGATATCCATTCATATGCCACAAGGGATGCTCTTTTATCTAAGAGCCATTTCTTCAAGCGAACTTTAGGATCATAATGTTCAGATGTAAATAAATACAGGGAAAGTTATAAATCCCCATACTTCACAATGTCCTTTTGTATCTAGGGGTCAGTTCAGAGTGGAAGCTCAATTTTAAGTTCTATTTGAGCTAGGCAACTCATCCTGTTACCTAGTTCACATTTCATGCATTTATTTGTAAAAGAATTTGAGAATCCTAGTAAATAATTTGTCCACACTTAAGGCGCAGAACTATGTTTGAGTATCTGATGATCTTGGCGGTGGGGCGGGGGGGAAGCAAATAATGTAAACTACAAGGAGTGCACAAGATCCTTGAGAGAATTTGCTAAGGGACAAGGAGTTTCACCTACCAAATTTGGTGACCTGGCCTGAAGTACAGGGGGTCAGTGATTGTAAGTGATCGTAAATACAGAGGGAGGATGCATTTGAACTCACTCTGCCCAAGTCCCCTTGCAGTTCCTATGTAGAGGTCAGAAGAAATTCAAATTTCTTCTACAAAAGAAATTTTCTTTTTTAAAGAAAATCTTTTTTAAGATACAAAAATTTTGTAGAACCTTTGCAGAAGAGGTCTGAATATTGAAAACCAGGATTCTCAACAGGGTGAAATTATAATTTGTTATCCCAAAGACGACAATGTTGAGAGTCAAAGGAGGTATTACTTATAATTACTCTGGGACAAAATGTATATTCCTGACTACTCCAGTTAAATTGGGATATGCTGTTACCAAACCTAATTAATATCACTGTGGGTCCTTTCTAAAAGAATAAAATTTAAGAACAAAAAATGCTTTCCTTCTGCTAGAAGAAGAAACATGATCAAAGAATAAGGGATGGACTCAGGTAAAAATCTCCAAGAGCCATGCAAAAGGAACCCATGGGCATAGACCCAAAGACAGGTCATGAAGCCAAAGCTTTTCAAGCCATGGTCCAGTGTCTGCTGGTGCAGCAGAGGGAGGCTGCAGCCCATGGAGTGGTCTGTGTGAAAGACTGTAGGCTGGCAGCAGTGGTACGGAGCAGCAGCCTGGGAAAGGCCACGTGGCGGTACTGGATGGCTATGATAGCAGTCCTTCATAGCTGTAGGGCCCAGGGGAGGTCAAAGCAGAGCAGTACTACAGCATGGCTGGCAGTGTAAGATGTATCACTAGGGTGACCAAATGTCCTGGTAGCCTGAAATGGTCCTGGCATAATCCTTAATGATGCTCCTAGAGTGAGTGGCTGACAAAATAGATGCAAAGTGCCCTTCCTTTAGCTCAAGAGGGAGGTAATTTTTTTTTTATTTTATTTATTTGACAGAGAGAAACCACAAGTAGGCAGAGAGGCAGGCAGAGAGAGAGGAGGAAGCAGGCTCCCTGTGGAGCAGAGAGCCCGATGTGGAGCTCGATCCCAGGACCCTCGGATCATGACCTGAGCCGAAGGCAGAGGCTTTAACCCACTGAGCCACCCAGGCGCCCGAGGGAGGTAATTTTGTAGAGCAATTTATGCCTCAGTGTTGCCTGTGGATCTTACCAGGACTAGGCTGCAACCACTTGCTAAGTTCTTTCCCCTTTTCCTATTCTACCTGCCTCACTCCCTTTCAGTTTTACCGTGGAGAGCTTTCCCTCAGCAAGTCACATGTACATAAATCCTTGTCTTGTGTGGGTTCTTTTGGGGACTTGACCTAAGGGAATGTCATTTTACTCTCAATAGTGTCCCAGTGTGCTTGATAAATTCACCCTAGACAGTAAAGTGGAATGCAGGCACTATGAGCAGAGACCAGCAGAGTAAAGTTTAGAAAAGACAGTGAGTTTGAAGAGAAGCAAGTATGTGGCAGACCATATGTGATGGCCCCACTCTAAGGATTTTCACAGCTGTCCTACACAGAAGAGGGATTAGGTTCTGTGACAGTGTGTGAGAGCTATTAATTTGAAGGGCTTCAGGTCTAATTCTCAAAGTGAGTTTATTTTGTGTGATCCTAGGGGATATGTGTATAGATATTAATGTGACCTTGGTATTAATTGAAGTCACGCTATCCTTTTTGGTAAGATGAAATTAGCATATTTTTATTATCTTACATCTTAGATAGTCTCATGTGCCATCCCAGAACTTGTGTGAGTTTTGGGTACTTATAGTCAACGTTGGACTCTAGGTCCTGCTTTTGCTGGCCTAGGTGTCATTCACTTGGCTATATGAAGGCCACTAATGACATTAATTGAGAGCTGATTCAGTGGAGTCCTATGTGTGTGTGTGGGGGGGGTGAGGAAGTGGGGATGTGAGGAAATGTTAACTTTGAAGACTTCACTAGAAAAAAGATTGGTGAAATGGGGCTGTGGCCTTGTGTCTAAAGAGGATTTTTTTTTCAAATATGGAAAATATTGAGGTACATTTTATATCAATAATAAAAAATAGCTCATACTTACATAACTTACCATGTGCTTGAAACTGAGTTCTCCCCAAATATCAACTTCCTTAATTCTCAATTTTTATATGAACCTACCACCTTACAGATGAAATGAACTTACAAAAGGGGTTGATGGTGCAGCTACTACAGGGTGGGGCCAGGATTCCAATCTCAGCACTCCATATTTCCAGAGCCCACACTTTTTAGAGTAGAGATCACTGCCTCTTACAAAAATAGGAGTGATCCTGGGGTGGGGGGAGAGGCGATGGTGAGAGAAGGAGGAATAATGCAGGAGCCAAGTCCTGAAGGATGAGAAGAGGGTTGGGATCAGGTGGAAGGATCTTATCCATAGAAATTGGAACAGTCTATCTGATGGATTGCAGATGGAGGGAAGTTGTTAGCCTTCCTCGTTACTCTCTTCTGATGTTGTTTTTCATATTTCCTCAGTGAATGTGAGTTAGGAGGGAAGTAGAAGGGACCGATTAAACATTTCAGAGGAGAGAAGATGTAAAACATATAAGTAATAATGACCTTATCTCTTTCATGTCCCACGATAGATCTGGAAGAGGATATCTGATGCCTGTTAAATTTACGCCCCTAGCTATTTCTTATCATAAAGCTAGGCTGAGGGGCGCCTGGGTGGCTCAGTGGGTTAAAGCCTCTGCCTTCAGCTCAGGTCATGATCCCAGGATCCTGGGATCGAGCCCCGCATCGGGCTCTCTGCTCAGCAGGGATCCTGCTTCCTCCCTTTTTCTGTCTGCCTCTCTGTCTACTTGTGATCACTGTCTGTCAAATAAATGAATAAAATCTTAAAAAAAAAAAAAAGAAAAAAAAAAGCTAGGCTGAAATCCATCTCTGTGCCTTGGCTACTTACTTAGTAATCCAGGAACTATCTTCTATGTGAGGCTTGAGCTCCTCGACATGGCCAAATTCCATGAAAATGAAGGAATGTCTGTTTTCCAAGAGTCCTATTAAGGACATATGGGAATTAAAATAAGGTTTTAAGATGGCCAAGGGCTAAACTGAAGCGTTTCATGTGCCTCGTTAAAACAAAATACCAAATACCACAATTGAAAAAGAATGAACCTTTAAAACCAATTGTCTGAAACCTCACCCCAGGAAGTTTTATTTTCCTACAGATTAAACATGCCTTTTCATTTTATTGGAAAGATATCTGCTTGTAAATGTGTTTTATGTACAGTTGAACTGCCATTAGTGTGTCACAGGAAAATGTGCATTGCTTTGTGAGTGTTCTCTGTATCTTTCTTTCTTGCTTCCTGTCAAGATATGTCTTCAGGTGCTGGTCCATTAATGCCCGAGATGTTCAAATATAGAAACACATGCCCTGTGAATTTGTTTAAAATTTGGCAAATAATACACAAATCCCTTCCTCTACTCCTATTTTCAGTTGTAGCTAAGCATCTTTGACCTAGGTTCTTCTACATATTCTTCTGAATTCCAGAACGTTTTTTATGCCATTTCTAAACCTAAACTTACAACTATTTTGGGAGGGATATAAAAGATACTGAAGATTTGCTCACTTGTCTAAATGATATTTAACCTATGGCAAGTTTTCTCAGAGGTATTCTAAAATCCATTTAACTCTTCTGTGTCCAGTGGGTATTTTCAGTGAAAATTCAGTGCATCAGTGCATACTTGTAAAGCTAGCCTTAAAAATGATCAATCCACACCCAATAATCTCCCTCCTTGGATCAACTGTGAGAGTCACCACCACATCTGCTCATTGCCATAGAGGGGATATAGAGATAGTTATTTTATTTTATTATTTTTAAAGATTTTATTTATTTATTTGACACAGAGAGAGATCACAAGTAGGCAGAGAGGCAGGCAGAGAGAGAGAGGAGGAAGCAGGCTCCCTGAGGAGAGAGAGCCCGATGCGGGGCTCGATCCCAGGACCCCGAGATCATGACCTGAGCCGAAGGCAGCGGCCCAATCCACTGAGCCACCCAGGCGCCCCGAATATAGAGATAGTTAATAGAATGTTTAAGAGGGGCACATAACCCAAAGTAGAAGGCTTTCTCAAGGCAGTGACATCATGGAAAAGGAAGAATTACTTTGGGAAGAAGGGGTTCCAATTCCATGGGCCAGAATTCAAAGCCAGGGGATAATAGGACTGGTTTCCTCTTCTATCTGCAATCCAACCTGCTGTGAACTTGAACTTCTAATTCTACTTGAAACATCCCAGTTTCTTCCATTCATTTCTAGTATTTTGTGTGATGGAGACATTAATTTTTCCCGGTCTTTTAGGAGCTATGGAAAAATTATAATAAATTTTTATAAAGAACCCTGAAAACTCATTTGTAAAATCTCCTTTGGAAAGCAAATGACTAATCCTTGAATAAATAACTTTATAAGCCCAGAAGTAAAAAAAAGACAAATCTTAGAAAGAAAGTTAATCTATAAATCCCAGACTCTGGCTTTTATTGGCCACTTATTAGGCTTTTCTTAAAAAAGCAAATTATTTTTTATTTCAGATTGAAACCTTTGAGTGAAAAGGAGATAGAGAAGCACAGCTAATTTCTGTATGCACTGAGATAGCATTTAATGGTTTAATTAATATGCAGATTAAGTGGTAGATATAAAACCTTACTATTCTGAGTCTAACCAGGGAATTAAGAATATTGTGTTTTCATTTCGAGCAAACAAATGCAAACAAAGGAAATCATAGGTGATAAAGAGAGGTGTTGCCAGATTGATAAATTACCTGCAATATATAGATGATCTTTCTTATAATGTCAGAATTTTTTTTGTAGTTCATATCTAATGTACTTTTGGTGTCTTTTATAGTATCAGATATAATAAAATGGAGTAAACTTTAGGGACTTTCCTTTGACTTTCTTTTTAATATTAATTAGAGAGAGAGGGAGAGAGAGAGAGCAGGGGGAAGGACAGAGGAGAGAGAGAATCCTGAAATAGATTCTCCACTGAGTGGGAGGTCTATAAGGGGCTCGATCTCAGGACCCTGAGCTCATGACCTGAACTAAAACCAAGAGTCAGCTGCTTAGCTGGCTGTGCCACCCAGGCATCCCATGACTTTCTTTTGATTTTTCATTACGTACAAATTATTTTAGTCATAGAGATGCTAAAATAGCCCCTGACTCTTTAAAAAAAAAAATTGGTGAAGAAATACACATAATGTAAAATTTACCATCTTAAACATTTTTAAGTGTGTAGTTCAGTGATATTAAATATATTCACATTGTACAACCATCACTATCTTCCATCTACAGAACTTTCTACGTCTTGTAAAACTGAACTTCTGTACCCATTAAACAATCAGTTCCCATTCCCTGTGCTCCTCAGCCCCTTGACATTTAAATAGAAGGTGTTCTAAATGACTTTTAAACGTTGAAACTGCAATTAATTATAGAAGCAACCAAGCTAGTGATGATTGAATTCCCAACTAGTCCACAAAAACCTATTGACAGACTAGTTCACAAGACCTAGTAAGTTGATGAAAAATAGACAAATTAATAGACTTAGAAGTCATAATAAGCAGTGGTCTGATATTTGCAGTCAGTAAAAGGTATCTGTACATAGATATTGCTTTACTGGGTATAAGATAATCATAGTAAGCCAAATTTGGAAATGAGCAAAGTTTCTGTCTGGTATGAGTTTTCTTGCATTTATCTTCTTTATTCTGGTGCTTTTCTCTCCAACTCTCAAGCTCTTATTCCCTGATACTATCTTAAACCTGAATGTTATGCCCCACACAGGTCTGTGTCATTCCTTGAGTCCCACACTTTCAAAGTACTTACTTCTTTGCACATTTTGACTGGAGATTTTCAAAAGAAAGATGGGGGTGTTTTATATTAAAACAGGCTTGAAGGATCTCTGCAAACATCTACAAGTCACTTTTCACATTCTTAGAGCCCATGAGAATTCACGGGTAGTACATCACCAGATAAAAGTGTAGTGAACAGATTCCATCGCACCATGTGAAATAGTGAATTAGGAGCATTCACAAGCACTGGTGATGGGATTCATTATAGCCTGGGCTCATCAGCAGCCATTTTTCAGATGCCAACTTGTGGTGTGCAGAGAAGCTGCCCTGTTTTAAACATAAGAAAAATACTAAATTAGAATTGCTAGTTGGATCATAGATATTGAACTTTATAAATTCTTTCTAGTCAGTATCTCAATTTGCATTCTCTGTCTGTTTCGCTTTCCATATTTTAGGTTCCTAGGGAAACTTTAACCTGAGATGAGGCCAGGAGTGGGGCAGTGTGAAAATTTACAGGGTAAATTTTGGACAAAGAAGTGTTGCCTGCAAATCCCTAGGCCAGAGATTATTCTTTTAAGCTTCCATGGGTGGGGCCTACATTTAATAGTTTTCTTTTACTGGAAACTATTACTGTTAGGAAAAGAAGGAGAGTTGCTTTGTAGGACAATAGTCACCCAAACGATACTTCCTATCTTAAGGTATCATATTCATCATTTCCTGGGAGACTTTTCAAACTTTTTAGTGGTCTTACCTGGCTCTGCTTAGACAATCTCTAACCCATGAAATGTGGTCTGCTAGAAAACAGAAAACCATTTAGTTTTTCCTTTTGGCAAAGTTTGGATTGTGATAGCTTGCCTTGGGATCTCTGTGGGCATGTAAACTTTTTTGGAAGGGATGTAGGAAAGGGAAAGATTCCTTCTGATATTTAAATGTGGGAAATCTGTGTAATTCCCTAGTGTTTCTTCACAGTACACCTGGCGATAATGTTTGGGATAGACTCGTAAGGAAAGAAAAAGCTTTTCTGATTCAATTATTCCATCCAAGGCACTCAGTCTGGTCCAGTTTGCCTGTGTAGAGCTCTTCTGTAATAGGGGGACCATTGCTTACATCTGGTGAATGAAAGTCAGCCCTTGCTGGAAGGCCATCCTTTAGCTGAATGTTACCATTTCTTGCTCGCTAAGACGTTTCAGCAAATATCTTTGTTCTAGAAAGAAATCATGCAACTGTTTTTATGACATACTTTGGTAATTAAAATAACCACAAGTGTTGTGGTCACAAAGCTGTACCATTTTTTATAGTATACTATTTTAATACTTCAATTCTCAAAGATTATTCATATACTTACTAGTATGCTGGGAGAATAGTATCCATTAAGGGTTAGATGCTTGAAAGGTGATTTTTTAATAACACTAACTCTTTTCTTATCATTCTTTTATGTTAATCATTGCTGCACTTGGTTTAAAACTATGACATCTTTACATCAGTAATTCTTACAGGTATAATGCCAAGTAAAGTTACCCTTTTCAGCTCAAAACATTGCCATAGGATAAAACTAAATCAGGGTTAAAGAAACAATATAAAAGTAAATCAGAACAGACATTTATAGGGAGGAAATAATATTTTTATTGAATGGCCTACAGCAGCTGTAATGTTCAGAAATGGGAAAATGCCATCTTAAGGAAAATAGACAAATAATAGGAGACTCAGTTTGAACGACCAAAACTTGTAATTTATAAATTTTCTCAATGTTATAAAATTTTTTCTATCAAAAGTAGAGGCTATTTCTGTTTACACTGGTCTACATAAACAAAAGAAAATGGAATTATTGTAATGAAGCTGACCGGTTTAAGGAACTGATCTAGATTAGTCTTATATATCTTTACCCTCTCTGTATATAGATTCTCTTCATACTTGTTTATAGATAAATCTCTATAGAATTATCTGTTATTTATTTCAATTAATGATGGATATGTACAAAATCTTTGGTTTTAGATTATGACTATATCTACCAAGGCCTAGTAGTAGAAGCTGATCTTTTCTGATCATTCAGTCATGCTATTCTAATAGAGTCACTCAGGGACTTACATATAGGGGAGACATGTTGAATGAAGGAATAGAAACCATAAAGTTCTCCCTTGTTCCTATGCCCTATTTCTGTTAATGGGATTATTAGAATAAGAGTTATTTGACACAGTTATGAATTACTCTATGAATGGTCTGGAATATTTAAGCAAAGCCTACAAAACCCTTGGCCCCAAATTTTTACATTTACACCTGTGTCTGGCTTTATGTATTATTTGCATTCACCTGACAATTCACTGATTATTAATTTTATAAACTTTGGTGTGTGCCCTGCACAGACTGGAATGGTTTGTGGGCTTACCTTATCATCAGAAATAAGCCGGTAATTATTCAGTCAGTTGCAGAAGGTAAGGCACAAGGCAAGGCATTTATTTGCCAACGGGCACTTGAAGGCCTCTTCCTTTATTTTCTACTCCCTTCTCTCCCTTTAGCTTACCAGCTTTCTTGGACTCTACTTGTGCCCCAAGCCCACAAGTTCCAGTTATTCTCTGAGACCAAGGCTCCAAAATGTCTTTGCTCTAGTATTTCACAATCTTATTGATTACAAGATTAAACTCTCTATATAATACTTGTTTGCCTTCTAAAGGTATATTATGCCAATATGCTCATTGGCCACTACGGGCTGGGGTGGGGCAAGGCAGAGTAAGTGAAGTGTCCTAGGATCCGTGGCCAGCTCATCTTCCTTGGTGCATGTGGAGATGACCTTAGAGAGCAACCTGCAGTTTTCAGACTGTTTTTCTTATTAAATAATGCAGAAAAGAGAGGACACTAGGACTGTGTACTAGAGGATAACATCAATTCATTTGTAGTTATCTTATGTTACCCTTTACTTATAAGGTATGTTTTTAAAGATTATACTGTTAATAGGCAACATTTTCCTCTAACTTTTTTATATACTTTTACATGCTATATAACACACGAAACTGAATTTACGATACCCAATATTGACTTTAGCAAGGGAAGTGTCTTATTTTTCCAAAGTTTAGAAATGGAAAAACAATCTTCTTTTCACTTCTGATTTTTCAATTTAAATGCGTATGAGCAAGAACATCCTTTTATGAACATCTCACCAACAGGATTTTCTACTTGCAAATGGAATTTTTAAAATTTGCTAATGTGATATATGGGTAGTACACTAGTTCTTGACAAAATATGACTCCTTTCCTACTGTTTTGAGACTGCATCAGTAACCTTTGTTGATGGGAGTCACAATGTGACACTGAAAGAAATAAGTTTAAATCATTCAGAAGAATGCTGAGAGATTTGAAGCTGAGTTTGGAAGGGCATATAATTAGCTGGACTGTATGTTTCAGTCACTTTTGGGGTATTGGTGGAAGATTGCATTATCTAAAAACAGCATTTCACTGACTTTCAAAGAGAAAAAAGATCTAAGATGGGGGAAATAAACTATGCATCATAAATGCAACTGATGGGGAATATGAGATTATAGAAGGAATGTTGCAAAAGGGTAACACAGTAGTGCTGACATGACAGTTCTAAGATCTTGGTTATTAGCACATAACTAAGAATTGGTCCTTTGAATTGGTTACTGAATACAAATCTGTAATTACTATTGGAGAATCACTGGCTTTTGGAAATGCTCTTCAGGCATTTCTTTTTTTTTTTTTTAAGATTTTATTTATTTATTTGACAGAGAGAGAGAGATCACAAGTAGGCAGAGAGGCAGGCAGAGAGAGAGGAGGAAGCAGGCTCCCTGCAGAGCAGAGAGCCCGATGCGGGGCTCGATCCTAGGACCCTGAGATCATGACCTGAACCGAAGGCAGCGGCTTAATCCACTGAGCCACCCAGGCGCCCCTCTTCAGGCATTTCTTAAAGCATCCATATTAACGCATGGGAGGCATCAAAGATTAGAAAGGGCCCAGGCATTAAAATTTGCCATATGCTTTTGAAAAGTCAGCAAAAGATATCCTGGTTCTTTTTTAATTTTTACAGTTCTCAAGAATTATAGTTCTTTATGGTGATGAATTATAGGCAAAAATCACACACACACACACACACACACACACACAAAATATACCCTGCGTCTTCTGGAAAGATTCTAGATAAAATGCCCAAAACTTATTAGCTGTGTAGAAGAACAAGGATAAACATATTTCAGAGATATACCAGGCCTATAAGGATATAGACCACACATAAACGTACAAGTTTTACTTTTGCACATTTAAATTTGTGAGATAGAACATTCATTTGACCCTTAGTTATTGAGCATCTACTATATGCTAGATATTCTGCTGGATCTTAGGGATATAAAGATTTCTGACCTCAATGAGTTTATTCTCTATAAAGTAATAGAAATAGAGAAGCAAACAAAAAAGTACAAAGAAAATAAATGTGTTTAGAATAGGGTACAGCATGTGAAAAGAATTGTTGTAGACAGTATGATCAATATACTCCTAAAATTACACTTAGGCGGACATGAGAGATAAGAAGAAACCATTTGAGTGGAAAAAAAATCCAAAAAACCTGGTATGGGAGAATGTTTGAAGTAGTAAAAGAATCCAAAGAATACCACTGGGGTTGGAATAGGGTGGACACTTAAGTTGATTTTCATAATGGTGGGTTAAGGATATAGTTAAGCGTTTCTACTTGCAGTAGAAGAGCTCAGGAGATAAGGCTTAATGTATCTGGGTATCAAACTAGGTATAATTTTGTAAGTTCACTCTTCTGCAAAGACAGAGATGGTCTCTACTTGCCAAGAATCAGAACTTGGAAGGGAAGAAGCATATAGCTCTTCCTTGCTACTCTTGGGAAAGTGAAGCTTCTTTATCTTTAGTACAGATAATTTCTTATCAATCCATGGGATCCTCTGATGAGTCCATCCAGGTCACAGCTTAGAGACCTCTCTATGAGACATTATTCATGTGATCATTTATATTTGGGAAACCTCAGGGACTCTAGTAGCCAGAAATTTTTTTTTTATTCTAGAATTTCTGAGAGTTTGAAATCCTATGCTCCCCCCCCCCAACTTGGGATTTTTGCTCTGAATTTAGTCTTTCTTATTCTTTTGTACTCTCTTTCTACATACATACTTAAGATGTGTATTTTTGGTTTCAAATCTATGCATTCATCTAAATGCCAGCAATACCGTGGATCTTGAATTCACCTCTGAGCTTATAACTTGGGCCATTTCCCTTTAAATTTTTTAGAAAATTTTTCTCACCAAAAAATATCTTTCTCAGTTAATACTTCTAAAAATAGTTTCTAACTCGGGAATTTAAAATCCTGAGAGATATCAGTATCACCAGAACCACTGGCTAGGGAACACTCACAACTTTTGGGGTCTTCCTAAGTTCTTTACGGGAAGTTATTCATGTTTGACACAAACACTGAATATAGTATGGAGGTTTAAGCAAGATTTCTGAGCTCAAATAAATAACTTACTAGTCGTATGGATTAGGAGAGTGTTCTTATGTTTGTTTTTAATCGAGAGAAGACGGAAATCATCAATAATATCTTTTGTTGGGGGAAAGCATTTGTCCTGGGTAGGAGGGGTTTGAGGGCATTAAGTGGAACAGATTAGTAAATAGCTTTTCTCCAATCTCTGACCAGACCCAAGCATGACATTTCGATAGGTGGTGCAGGGATATTTTGATGGTACGGAAGGCCTGGGGAGCTATAGCTGTTAAGAACAACAACATCAACTATGATATTCTGGCCTAATAGTTAAGAGAGGTGGCTTCTGGTCCTGACTCTGCCATTAACTTGCTACACTTTGTGGAACAAGTCACTTAGCCTGTCTTGGCCTCAGTTTACTCATCTGTTAAATACACGATTTGCATCTGATTCTTTTCAGAGCACCTGTATTATTTCATGTGCCAAATATTTAGTGAGCATCCACAATACTAAGTATTGTGATGAATACTGGATAGTCAACTTAAAACTAAAGACACTGGACAATTATTTTTCCAAGGTCCTGTTTTTTCATGTATAAAACAAATGTCACAGATAACCCCTATCTCACAGGGTTTTAAGGATAACATATATACATTGCATAATCTAAAAAGAAGCATGGCACAAATGTTGTGCTCAAGATAAAGTAGTTATTGCTATGACTAGTAGGATCGGAGACTGTAGTCCTTGGCCTCATGGAGCCACTGAGAGGATCAGACAATTACAATACTGTGATAAGTGCTAAGGTAAGGGAAGGTGGCCTTGCTTTTGTTCTGAGGGCTGTTCCTGAAACCCCCAGTGCATCAGCTGCCTGACAGTAGCCTGTGATTTTGAACTCTGAGCCTCAGGGTCTCATTTTTCTCTACCTTTTATAGCCATAGTCATGATATGGTTTGTTCTGCTATAGAGTTGGTGAAATTTAGTCTCCAAAGTCATCGATCATCTTATACTTGCCAAATTTTCCTAATATAAAAACCCTTGATTAATGTCAATGTTGCAGATCTCATTTTGTATTAGTTTTATCTTAGTATTTATTGATTGATTGTGAAAATACATAATAAGAAATATCATCACATAGAAATATATTTACAACCAATTTATGCATTTAAACCCTAATAGTATTTACATACATTGAAAAAGAGTATTGTACCACTTGGAACTCTCCAGAGAAAACAAAGCAATATTTTTTTTTATTTTTTTTTTTAACAAAGCAATATTGATGACACATATGGCTTACATGGGTGTGGGGCTGTTAAGTCCAAAATTTGCAGGTCAGGCTGGTGACTCCTGAAGAAGAGCTGATGTTGGGTTCGTGAGGTAGGTTTCTTCAGGAAAACTCAATCTTACTTTAAAGCCTTTCATTTGATTGAATGAGGCCCTCCCACATTATGGGGAGCTAATCTCCTTTATGTAAAGCCAACTTATTAGGGATGTTATAATTAGCTACAAAATAGCTTCACAAAAACACCTACATTAGCGTTTGATCAAATAGCTGGATACAGTAGCCTAGCCAAGTCAACACATAAAACTATCACAAGTACACATTTCTAAAAGATATTTGATTTATTCATCTTGCAAAAAGCATTATGACATGCATATAGATTGAAGAGACTGTCTTTGGTTTTCTAGAGGTCAAGGATCACAGATTGAATTCCATAAACTTAGATCAATGGGAAGATGGCATGATTTTTTTTAGGACCACAATCTTTCTATACTAAAGGCACAACAAGAACATTGGGCAAGTGTCCAGCTGCTTTTCCCAGGGAAAACTCTGATTTTGCTTATATCAAAGTTGTTGACTATGCTTGGCTCACAGTGTGACACTACTCAGCAGAACAAGTGGGCTTCTGAGAACACTGCACGTGTGATTTGTGATTCCTGTTTTGTTGTTGAGTACGTTTCCTAAAAACCCAGCTAGCAAGATATGACTGCTCCAACTGGCTAATAAAGGCAACACAGAGAGGATTATGAATTATTGCTAAAGCATATTGATTTTTTGAAATGCTGGTAAGATTTAAAAGGAAGCAGAAAAGCCAGATCCTTGACTAGGGAAGGCTGGCCCTCATACAGGTAGAGGAACATCTTTATATAAATTTCTAGGAAAGATATACACTTTTACAAAAATAAGTCTTTCCATTCTAAATGCAATTTCTCATCTCCTTCTCTAGTTGTTTTCTATCTCCCTCCTTTTCAATTCCTCTGGTCAAAGATTTTACAAAACAATGTGCATTTTATAGGCTTTAGTCCAAGCAGATTGAAAGCAGCTAAAAATTGTTGCTTAACAAGTATTTACCTAATCTGATCAGTTCCATATCACATAACCATAGTTACTGAAGTTGACATGGTTTTGTCACTACAAGAAGATTGAGAATGAGGAATCTTCTAATTCTAGCCTAGACTTAGTACTGACCAACTGTATTGCCTCTCATGTTAATTATTTAAAAAAGGAATCCAAACCAAGGAAGTAAAAATGATTATACAAATCAAAAAGTCATGGGGCGCCTGGATGGCTCAGTGGGTTAAAGCCTTTGCCTTTGGCTCAGGTCATGATCCCAGAGTCCTGGGATGGAGCCTGGCATCAGGCTCTCTGCTCAGCAGGGAGCCTGCTTCCCTTCCTCTCTCTCTCTGCCTGCCTCTCTGCCTACCTGTGATCTCTGTCTGTCAAATAAATAAATAAACAAACAAACAAACAAACAAACTTAAAAAAATCAAAAAGTCATTTGAGAAGTGAGTTGGGGGAAATTGGAAGATAAGACAAACCATGAGAGACTGTGAACACTGAGAAACAAATTGAGGGTTTTGGAGGGGAGGGGCCTGGGATGTTGGGTGAGCCTGGTGGTAGGTATCAAGGAGGGCACATATAGCATGGAGCACTGGGTATAATGCATAAACAATGAATCTTGGAACACTGAAAAAAAAAAAAGGAAAATGAATGAATCATTCAAAAAAAGAAAAAAAGAAAAAAAATCATTTGAGAAAAAGTTAACCTCTGGTGAGAAGAACCCTAAGGGTAAACTTGATTACTGTCTTTGAGCATCTGTAGGACATTTTGTCAGGGAATGTTGATCAGTTATACTCTGTCCACAAGGAAATGGTCAAGAGAAAATAATCTTAAATCAATGGCAAGAGAGAGCTCTGTTGGACATGGGAGGTACTTCTTGATCATCCAGGTGATAAAACACTGAAATTGCCTGCAGAGGAAAGCACTGCTGTCTTTATCCCTAGACATCTGATATACTTGATAATAGTCATAGTTGAATGAGAAATTTCTCTGAGATAGGAGGCTGGACCACATGTACCTTCAAACTCCCATGCAACTCATAATATTGGGCTGACCCTTTTATGTAAAGGGCAAGCATTTATTGAATATCCACTATATTAGTTTCCTGTGCTTCCATACCAAAGGACCACAAGCTTAGTGGCTCAAAATAACTAATTTGTTACCTTACAGTTCTATTGGTCAGAAATACGGAGGCATCTCACTTATTGGTAGACTGTGTTCTTTTCCAAGGCTCTAGGAGAGGCCCTGTTTCCTTTGTCTCCTGAGATTTTGGTAGACTTGGATTCCTTGTGCCTGTCACCTGAGGACTATTTCTACCTGTTTTCTTTCCTCTATCTCCAAAACCATCTACACAGGATTGAGTTCTCCTCACATTTTCTTTCTCTGACATTCCTCTGCTTTCTTCTACTTCTAAGACCTTCTTTGATGAGATTGGATCAACCTTAATAATCCTGAATAATTTCCCTATTTTAAAGTAATTGAGGTATTAGATACAAGGTTAATTATGGAAGTAAGGTAATAGGAACTTAATTCTATTTGTAAACTTAATTCTCTTTTCCCATGTAACTTAACATATTTACAGGGTATAGGGATTAGAACATAGACATCTTTCGGGGGAGGGACATTATTCTGCATATCACAACTACTATGATATCAGCACTGACTGGTTTTTGCATTGGAGAAGCATGAACCGTAAAGAAGTTATCCTACCATACTTGGAGTTTACAAATAATTAATTCAAAATATTGATGAGTACCAAGCATGCCAGACACTGTTTTAGGGGATGCTATCCTTGCCCTAAAGATAATATAGGCTACTAGAGATATATACTATATAAAGAGATGAATGTAACACTTAATGAGCACTATAATAGAGTATAATAGAGCGGTGAAACAATCAACTATTTTTTATAGTTGAAGTCTGGGAAAGTACAGAGAAGATGTTTAAATTAAATCATTTAGGATGATAGAGGAAAGTATTCTAAACCAAGGGAACAACATGGAGAAGGGAATTGCATGGCATAGCCAGGACTATAAATATAGAGGGCATGTGTGAGTGTAGCAGGAAATTCTAGAGCGATCTGAGGAACTTGGGAGTTTATACTCTTGGCACTGGGAAAAATTTGAGAAGTTCTAAACTAGGATGTGATGATCTGACTTTCTTTCCAGAGACATCATTGAAGTAACACAAGTTATAGCAGTAGGGATAAGAATATCTGTCCCTCTTACATAACTAATCTTCACTTATTTTACTTCCTAATCATTTATGTACATGCCCTAGCTTCCTTATACATTGAAAATCCTTTAAGGCAAAAATATGCATTTGATTCATCTTTGCATTCACTCAATGCTCATAAAATTATCTTTAAGAAGAAATGCAGATAAATATTTGTTTGATAAATAATGCCAAATATATAATGAATGAATGTAGTCTCTCATAAAGTATTTCAATAATTATAATATAAATAAATAAAACATTCTTCTAAGACAAATACTATCATAATATTTGATTAGGATAAAGGCCAACATTCATATTCAGGAAGGCACTATGCTAAGTGCTGAATAGTCAATGAAGTACAGAGCAAAGTTCCTTTAATCTAGGAGTTTTTAGATATACCTGGATGAACAAGACATGCACATAAATTACCTCGCAATAGTCAGGAATATATGCTAAACCACAGTAGAACGTCACACTCAATGAGCATTTCTAGAAGTAAATTTTGGACAATTATCATGAGGTGGTTATAGGTTAGGGACATAGACTTTCCCTTTAGACAGATCTGGGTTTGAGCTTTGACTCTGCCTGTTCTGTAACCTTGGGCAAATTATTTAATTTGTCTGTTACTTAATTTTCTGATCTGTGAACTAAGATAATTAGGATACTTCTTAATTCACCAAGGGGTTGTGAAGATTAAACAAGATGTATATGTATTTTATATCTAATAATATATATTTATATACAATATACATCTTATATCTAATATACATATATATGTAAGCTAAAATATTTATTTCTTTAAGATTTTATTTAATTTGTCAGAGAGAGAGAGAAAGAGCATGAAAATACAAGCAGAGGGAGTGGCAGGCAGAGGGAAAAGCAGGCTCCCTGCTGAGCAGAGAGCCCAGTGCGGGGCTGGATCTCAGGACTCTGGGATCATGACCTAAGCTGAAGGCAGATGCTATAAGACTGAGCCACCCAGGCATCCTTAAGTTAAAATACTTATATACAACAAATGTATTTACTAAAACAAAAATAAGATTATGATCTTATTTAATTAAAGATTATCTATCTACTGATTTTCCTTTAAAGAATAGTGTTTGGCTCATAGTAATATCTTATAAAATTTTATAACTCTTCCTGGAGAAGATGAGATTTGGGTTAACAATGGAGCATAAGGGAGACTTTTGTGGGAAGGGAAAAGCAGGGAGAGGAGAGGAACTGAATTATATAAGTAGAAATTCAGCCTTCAGTGCTCTTCTTTCTTTCTTTCTTCCTGATAACCTTCAAAAAGTAAAGTGCTTTTAGTTCAGGAAGGTTAAGGAAATGTAAGAGAATACCTGAAATTATTCTTCTAATATGACTGGTAATGTATTTAAAGATGGCTTTAGCTGTGTCATAGGACTTTTAACAAGAGCAATAGCCATCAGAAAATGGATATCAATAGAATTAGAAGGTCTTTTTTTAGAAGAAATCCATACTGTATAAAGAGCATTCGGATCTTGTAGGTTGACCCATTCTGAAATAAAGTGCTGAGGTTGAGTCACAGTAGCAGACCAGGTGACTTAGCTAACCTGTTATTTCTGGCTCTTCACTCACAGAGTTTAGTGAGTTCTATGTCCTGTTTCAGGGGAGGAGCTGGTGGGGAAACATGATTTTCCCCTTATTCCCTGGAACCACCTGGGCAAATGAAAACCCCCTCCAGCTCTGAGAAGTGGAGCAGAGAAAGCAGGGTAGGGCGAAAGCGCATCTTGCTGCCACATTTCTTAGGAGAAAGCGGGACGATAGCTTCCATTCTATGAATGCAAAGTGAAACTTCTGACAAATGCCTAGGACTGTGAGGTCAGAGATGTAGTGTGCTACAGCATTACAAAGCATAGGCTTTGCACCAGTCATGGGTGAATCAAATCATGTCATGCCTTACCACCTAAATGACAATGATTGAAGTGGAAGGTATGGGCTGAAGTCATTTAAAAAACCATCTATATATCATATTGCTTGGATTCAAAAACTAGGATAGTATTAGCAAATTGGTCTAGTTGGTAACCGTAAAGCCCTAGCCATATGATCTTCATTCAATTTTTCTTTTGTGCCGAGTTTCCCCTTCTATAAAATGTAAATTATAATATTGCTCACCCTTTAGGTTTGCTGTATAATATTTTTTACCAGAGTCCAGGACATAGTAAAGCACTAATAATTATCAACTAGGTGCATGGGATAGTTTCCTATGGCTGCTGAAACAAATCACCACATACAAGGTGGCTTAAAACAATAAGCAAAGGTTGGGGGAGGACAGGAAGTCCAAAATGAATTTTATTGGGCTGAAATCAAGATATTGGCAGGGATGCACTCCCTTTGGAGGTTCTTCCAGCTTGTAGTGGCCACTGGCATTCCTTGCTTTGTGGCTACATCACTCCTATCTCTGCCTAGCCTATATATCATCTCGTATCTATGTGGTATAGCCTCTCTCTGCCTTTCTTATAAGGACACTTATGATTGCATCAAGGGCCAACCTGGATAATGCGAGACACAATCTCCACATTTTAAGATTCCTAACCACATATGCAAAGAAGTTCTTTCCAGATAAGGTAACGTTTAAAGGTTCCTGGGATTAAGGCCTCCTGATAATTTTGTGGGCCAGTATTTAGCCTAGAACAGTGTATTGTTAACTTTCTGAACTTCATCACTGTTTTTCTTTTTTCTTTCTTTTCTTTTTCTTTTTTTTTTTTTTTTTTTGGTGAAATAGGCACAAATATCTGCCTCACAGTCTTGTAGCAGTGACCAAAGGAGATAAGAGCTGAGCATATAGTAGGTGCTCACTACAGATTAAGCTTTTTTTTCCTTATTCCTTTCTCCAGTGGGTGGCTGAAAACAACTTCACTGCCTCACAGTTTTGGAGACTAAATGTCTGAAATTAATGTGTCAGCAGGACCAAGCTTCCTTTGAAACCTTCAGGAATAATCATTTCTTAACCCTTCTACCTTCTGGGGTTTACTTGCACTCCTTGCTGTTCCTTGTTTGTAAATGTATCACTGCAGTCTCTGTCTCCGTCCTCATATGGCCACCTTCTCTGCGTCTGTGTCCAGATTTCACTCTTATTATGAAGACTTGAGTCATGTTGGATTAGGATCCACCCCAATGACCTCATTTTAATTTGGTCACCTCTTTAAAAAGCTTATTTCAATTTAAGGTTGCATTTACAGGTTCTGGGGGTTAAAGCTTCAACAAATTTTGGGGGGAGACACAACATATGTTTGTGGGTAGACAATACACATTTTTGGGGGAGAAACCAAATACAATCTCTTGATTTTCTTTGGAGGAACCATTATACTCTCAGTTTTCAGGCCTGAGTTTTGAACAAGATTGAACTTACCAAGTCTCAGTTTCAAGGAAGAACTATAACTAGTTTAGGCAGAGAATCCTGCCTCATCTCCCTGGTCCCTCTGCTTGGTTCTGGGGGTGTTTATTTTTTGTTCATAACTGCTGAGACACTAGGACACATTTGCTAGCATTCTTGGAAAAGAAAGAGGGGCATTAAAAATCAGATAAAGCCAACCTTTAGAAGGAAGGATACCAACAGATAAAGAGAGGTGTGCCCTGATTACATTGTGTCTCAGCCAATCAGTACCTGAAACCATTCCATTGTTAGAGTTTTCTAAGAGGAAAGAAAAAACAAACAAACAAAAAACAACTTTTTTCCTTTTCATCTAAGCTAGTATATTGGAGTTTCTATTCTTGCAGCAAAAGTATCCTAACTCTATTGTGCTGAGATTAGAGAGATAGCCCTTCTAATTATGGCAGGAATTTGAACAATAATAACAGTTAAGATAACAGATTTGAATGATTACTGAGTTCCCAGCTTGGCTCTTTGTATAGCTTACGTCACTTAATAGCTACAATGACCCTAGGAACTTTTATTATCTTTATTTTATAAATGAGGAAGCTGAGACACAAATATATTAATTTTCTTATTTGAGCTCAGTGATTAAGGGACAGAATAAGAATTTAAACTTTACAGCTTGACTTCAGGGTCCATTCTCTTAGCCACTCTGATACTGCCTCCTCTTTGCTCTCAGGGTCTGTGCAAAGGCAACTTAGACAAACCCCATATATTTCATATTCATAAAACAGGGAGCTCATTAACACTGTAGATGATCCCAGCCATTCTCCCCTCACTCTGTATAGTTTGCTATTGCTGTGTAGTAAATTAATACAAACTTAGCAACTTAAAACAGTGTCCATTTATTATCTTCTGTGAGTAAAGAGTCCCAACTGGGTTCTCAGGGTCTGACAAGTTTAAAATCAAGATGTTAGCTGAGCTGTGTTCCTTTCTAGAGCTTGAGATTCTCTGCTGAATTCATGTGATTATTGTCAGAATTCAGTTCCTTGCAATTGTAGACTGAGGCCCTCAGCTCCTAGAGATCATCCATCTTTCCCTGCCTTGTGACCTTCTCCCCAACATGCCAGCTTGGCTCTTTAAGTCCAGCAAGAGTGACAGTCCCACCACTTATTCAAGGTAGAAACTGTGTCATCATATTCACAGGCATCACTGGCACTCAAGTGGAAAGAATTACACAAGGTATGTACACTTTAGGGTGGAAATACTGGAAGCCACCTAGAATTCATGCTTCTATACCTCCTGCCTTCATCCATAGTGCAAGGAGCCATACACAGTGTAGCATGCCACTAGAGGTACCACATGTGCTTTCTGCCTTAGGCTTGTAAATGGTCTTCCAAAGAGAATAGAACACAAATTTCCTATTCCTCATTGACATGTTGTAGGGAAACATGACAATAACCTAGAGCCTTATGAAATTAGAAGACCTGGAAAATGATCGAGTGTTTTTAAAATGAAAGAAGACTTCTCAGGGTCACCTTTCCTAAAAGTATTACCTCCATGAATGTGGTTAAATTGGGCAGAAACTACCTTGCAAAATGTTTATTACACTTAGTTGCAGTTCATTAGGACTGTTCTGTGAGTAACTCTATTAGTGTTTCTGAATCCCCATTGCTTGTGGGGTCTGTCCCACTAAATCACCACAATAACAAATCTTTCAGTAAAAATCTATTTGGACTACCACTACTTAGAATCAACCTGATTTATTAGACTGAATTCAAAAAGGATTCTTAATTTGAAATCTGTTTAAAATGAATATTAGTTAAAATGGTTTATTTTTCATTAAGAGAACATTTCCATGAAAGACTAACCTTAAATTGCCATTCTTATTTAGCTAGAGTCTGCCTATGAGAATGGGAAGTAAATAAACATATTGGGTTATTAAGCAATTTTTATCTTTTGTTTATATTAAGTAGGTGCAGCAAGACTATCATTACTGCAAAGAAAACTGCATTATTCTATTGCTCACTTTTAAGCTTTGAAAGAGAAACTAATGTAAGCTTTTAAGCTATGATATTCAAACATACATTTCCAAAGAAAATTGATTGGCCGTTTAGGGTTTTTTCAATCACTAACTATGGTCATTTTTTCCCTCCCCGTTTTGATTTTCTTTCATCTCTTCTGTATGGAATGAAGCCTCTAGGAGTTGTATGAAGTTGATCTTATGAAAAAGTCTTAAAATTACTATTGATCATTTTCAGTGGACTTAATTTATTTAAATGTAATTTCAGATATCCATTATCTTATATGCATATTATGCTGACTTTCTTTTTATGTTGATTACATTGCTATAGATTAAAAACTGAGTACCTCCCTCCCTCCTCTGCCTTCTTCATTTCCCATTCTACCTCTGCCAAGGCTCTGATTTTCTCACCGATTCTAGCTGACTATAGTTGCTTACACTGAGAACCCTGTTTGTAACTTCTCCAAGCTTCCCTGACTTCACACAGAAAGGAATTGTTATTATAGTAATGATTCTGGCTCCAGGAATCACTGGGGGGGGGGGAGGTATTATGATAATGGAAATAGCCTTTGCTTTTACTGCCCTATACACCCTCAACAACACACTTGTGAGTTTCTGAGGACCACCCCCTTTTTTGTGGCAGATGCTCAGAATTCTTTTCATTTGTTGTTGACCTTTTTTGTCCCAATCCAAACCTTTCAAATATTTTTGCTTGTATAATTCAAATGTTAAACCTCTTTCTGGCAATCTTTGATTCAGTGATCCCTTTTGATCAGCTCTCTTTAAAGACTGATTTGCTTTACTCCTCAGAGTCCTAACAAGCTGGCTGCCTCAGGTAGGAACCCACTAATTTGGCTCCATGGGACCAACCCACTGTCACAGGAAAGGTTAGCCATAATCCCTGGAAGAAGGGAGATTAGATGCCAGAAACCAGGAGAGATGATTTGGTAGATGCCACTAGCTGGCATAAAGCAAGTGTTCACCCACCTAGTCCCTGATGGAAGACAATTTCTTAGGGACTAAAGTCATTCTTTGAGGTCACTTAGTAAAAACAGCTCTAACACTGGAAGGATTATACTCAGTGATAGCTGCACTAATGGCTACAGTAAGTTTTCTCATGAAATTCTATAGGATTACTTGATTCTTATAGTTATAGTCTAAGTATTTTCTGATTTGCGGGATTTAGTTATATTCTACTGCTAGCTCAGGTCCAGGCTGAACCCAGTTACCTCATGACTTAGATTAGATTCCCTGGAGACAGTCCCAGAAACTGAGAATTGCATACATATTTATTTGGGGCTGCTCTCAGGAAATATACCTGCAAGACTGGGCAGAAAGAAAAGCTGACCCATAATGAAGTAACTAATGAGACATTAGCCAGCCAATTCGTGGCAAGCTCTGGAATGGGGATGGTCCTTAGAGTCATCCTAAATGGAGGCAAAGGGCAAGGACTTCTTACCTCTATGTAATCTAATCATTCACATCTTTGAGTGCAGCAGCACAGTATCCACTATAGTACATTGTTACATAAAGAAACAGTGCACAGTTAACTGATATAGCAATATTTGACTTATGGTCAAGCAACATGCTTGCAAATATCACCTATCCTTAAGTATCATTAAGTGCACACACTGATAGCACTTATTGCCAGTGTCTTGGAAAAAGACAGCTCATCATTTGAACCATCTGGAGTTACTTCTATCTATTAGAGTAGCACTTCAAAGATGTAGGTGGGTCAGGGGATATATAGGGATAATGGGGCACACAGAGACTAACACAGTAGAGTGCTATTAATTCCCCTGACGTTGAAAGGACAAGAGAGGTAAAGAGACATATAGAAACCCAGTGAAAGTTGGAGAGACAGAGGAAGGTCTACACTAGAAAGAGCCCTAGTCCTGGAGATACACAACTACTAACACAGAGGTGGTGCCTGAAGCCCTTAATTACACGTTGGTGACTTCCTATTGGCCAACAAGTAAGTCTCAGAAATGCAGTGCACAAAGGGTAATCTCCTGTGGCAAAGAACAGGATGAGAAGAGCAAAGAATGGTAAGAACTGGCAAATGGAGAATAGTCAGCACAATTTCCAAATAAAACAGATTGCTTTTCTATCCAAAAAGCAAGCCATTTTCTCTAACATATTTGACAAGTAATCCCTAGGTAAAGCACTTAATAAAAAGACTCTTTGGGCTGAAATTCCTAAGTCTAAAGATAGAACTTCATCTACTCCTTTTATTTTTTCCTCTTTAGAAGAGCCCTCAGTAATGAAATGTTGAAAGAAATTTCTGTTGTAACTACCAGTCCATTTTACTTGTTGGGCAGATGCCATACAACAAATGCTGTTTTTGAGAATGTGGCAATTATAGATACTAGAGAAGCCACTGGGAGAATAACCAAGAGAAATAATTATTACTGAATGCTCACTGTGGTATATGTGGCTTTTGCAGTATGATGCCCAATAAGTGAGAGTCACATGGTTCAACCTTATACATATTTTTCCCCAAATTTACCCCCTAAGGGGCAAATTACCAGCACAGTTCTGAATAACATTATTGTAGCTGTTAGTCTTTGTGTGCATAATTCCCCATCCATGATGTTTACAATTTTCTCCTCAGTGTTGCTTTGAAAAGTGGTACAATTACAATACTCTCATTATACTATAGCTTACACAGATAATTAAACAAATAAATATGCTCTTACACAATTCATTTTAAACATTCCCAGTCCTTATAAAACACCCTCATTTTGAAAGAATAAAGACCTTAGAGTATGTGCGATTTTTATTTTCTTTTAAAAAAACATCATCTGAAAATTTAATAAAACTCATCAACTTAAGGTAAAACCTTAACTCTCCTTATAATCAGAAACTAAACTACTGTAAAATAGTAACCACCTTACAGCTTTTGCATGAGAATAGTAAGAATAGTATATGTCCATGTTGAAGAGATTAAAAATGTATTTCTTACAACTCATTGACTTTATCATTTGAGGCAGTAGTTCAGTAAATTATGTGTTTAGTACATTTACTGAGATAAATTAAAATCTTGAAATTTGGGGTTTTTAACATAAACCATTATTTGAAGTGCTAAATTTCATCAAGATCAAAAGCTTTTGCACAGCAAAGGAAACAGTTAACAAAACCAAAAGACAGCTGACAGAATGGGAGAAGATATTTGCAAACGACATATCAGATAAAGGGCTAGTATCCAAAATCTATAAGGAACTTAGCAAACTCAACATCCAAAGAACAAACAATCCAATCAAGAAATGGGCAGAGGACATGAACAGACATTTCTGCAAAGAAGACATCCAGATGGCCAACAGACACATGAAAAAGTGCTCCACGTCACTCGGCATCAGGGAAATACAAATCAAAACCACAATGAGATATCACCTCACACCAGTCAGAATGGCTAAAATTAACAAGTCAGGAAATGACAGATGCTGGCGAGGATGTGGAGAAAGGGGAACCCTCCTCCACTGTTGGTGGGAATGCAAGCTGGTCCAACCACTCTGGAAAACAGCATGGAGGTTCCTCAAAATGTTGAAAATAGAACTACCCTATGACCCAGCAATTGCACTACTGGGTATTTACCCTAAAGATACAAACATAGTGATCCGAAGGGGCACGTGTACCCGAATGTTTATAGCAGCAATGTCTACAATAGCCAGACTATGGAAAGAACCTAGATGTCCATCAACAGATGAATGGATCAAGAAGATGTGGTATATATACACAATGGAATACTATGCAGCCATCAAAAGAAATGAAATCTTGCCATTTGCGACGACGTGGATGGAACTAGAGCGTATCATGCTTAGTGAAATAAGTCAATCGGAGAAAGACAACTATCATATGATCTCCCTGATATGAGGACATGGAGAAGCAACATGGGGGGGGAGGGGGATAGGAGAAGAATAAATGAAACAAGATGGGATTGGGAGGGAGACAAACCATAAATGACTCTTAATCTCACAAAACAAACTGGGGGTTGCTGGGGGGAGGTGGGATTGGGAGAGGGGGAGCGGGCTATGGACATTGGGGAGGGGAGGCGAACCATAAGAGACTATGGACTCTGAAAAACAACCTGAGGGTTTTGAAGGGTCAGGGGTGGGAGGTTGGGGGAACAGGTGGTGGGTGATGGGGAGGGCACGTTTTGCATGGAGCACTGGGTGTTGTGCAAAAAGAATGAATACTGTTACGCTGAAAAAATTAATAAAAGGGGGAAAAAAAAAAATGGTACTTAGCTACAGTAAACAAACTTTCAAAAAAAAATCTAGACCTTATTTTCCAAGTAATAGAATTTAGAGTACTTTGGATAAATGGGCTTATTTTGCCAATAAAGAAACCAAGTCTCAGAAATATTAAATGGCTTTCTGAGGTCTCACAGCTGGTTACTGCCAGAGGCAGAATTATAAGAGGCAGTCTCTTCAGTAAGACCACTGTGTCCTTTCTCCTGTTCAGCATGTCCCTTCCAAAGGTCTTTATAGTTTCTCTTTCAATAAACATTTATGGGTCTTTACTCTAGGCCAAGTCCCACTTGTGATATCAGAGACTGGCAGGTGAATAAGACATGGTTCCAGCCCTTATAGAAACTCACAAGTTAGTGAGGGAGACAGGTAAGTAGATGCATAATTATTGTATCTCTATCATAATTATTGTAATTCTGCATTGTAATACATGTTTTGACATCACATAGGAAGGAGTGTTTAGTTCTGTCTTAACCTGGCTTTGAGAGTTAATTTCTTGGCGTCAATTAATACAGTCCCTGGATCTTTGAACACATCAAGTTCTTAACAGACATGGTCCTAATTTCTCGCACACTGCTTCTGTTGGCCTTTTGTGTCTTCCTGCCATTCTCACTGTCCTTCCTTCTGATTTATTACCTCATGCAGTAGTTGCTGCTTTTGTGCTACTGTTTCTGATTTTGAAAGCTTGAAACCATCTGCAGCAGATGGTTTCCTGAAGAAAACCATCTTCTGCTCCCCTGAAGAAGAGAGAATACTCACAGTGATTTCTACTTCTTCATTTTGCTTCTTGAATGCTTGCCTTCTTCTTTATATTTCTTCTTTTCCCCCAACCTCTAGTACCTCTTACCCCCAAACTGGAGAATGGACTTTCAGTGACACTGTCTGAGCGTTATATTCTAATTGACTCACTGCACTTGACTGGTGATATTCATAAGCATGACATGCCCCATGGTTGTACCAAAGATTGTGTACCCCAGACACACAAGACATAGACTTTTTTTTTTCTTTTTCACATTCATAGGAAAGCCCATGGGGGGGAAAAGGAATGAGACTGTTGTAAAAGAAATGAATACCTCTTAAATATTTTAAATATTGATGTAAAGTTATGAAGTCAACTATGAGCAAAACCACTGTTCTTTTTTTTTTTTTTTAAAGATTTTATTTATTTATTTGACAGAGAGAGATCACAAGTAGACAGAGAGGCAGGCAGAGAGAGAGAGAGGGAAGCAGGCTCCCTGCCGAGCAGAGAGCCCCATGCGGGACTCGATCCCAGGACCTTGAGATCATGACCTGAGCCGAAGGCAGCGGCTTAATCCACTGAGCCACCCAGGTGCCCCAAAACCACTGTTCTAAAACCTGCTTCCTCAGTAATAATTAGTATCCAGGATCAAGCCTAGATCGCTGAATGCTCTCTTCCTCAATAAGTTTCTCCTTTCCAAAGTGACTTCATTTCTTCTTTCTGTCCTTCATAAGTCTATTATCCTGGACTGATCTTAGGAGGCTAAATAATTTTCCCAGTTTCTCCAGGAAATCTCTCATATACCCAATCACTCAGTGGGGATCAAAAGGCAGGCATAGAAAGTGAGCTAGTCGCAGCATCCTGGCTATAAAGAACTACTTTGCAACGTCTGCTCTACCTGGCCAGGCCATTAGACTAGCTTCTGTGCTATTCCAAGAGGTAGATATCGTCTTTGAGCAAATCTCCTATTGACCCTGTAGCCCCATACTACTTGGTATAGTGCCCAAATAAAGCTTAAATTGCCCACTATTACCAGCTAAGTACTTTCTGGTTAACTCCTAGTATGTGATTAACATTTGCCCTAAAAATTAACACTAATGCCCCTGAAAACTTTAAATTTTACTTCTTTCAATTAATTATGGTTATGTACACTTTCACATAGTGATATTTACTGATGGCTATTGAAATAGCCATCAGTAAATATGATTTACTGTTTGATTTCATGTGATTTCATGTTTGATTCATTAGAAGTATGTGAAAGAAATAAATGTGCATTTTTTTTGGCAGAAAGGTGGAATTTTTAAGTATTATATGTGATTGTATAAGATTGTGGAATATGGGGCACCTGGGTGGCTCAGTGGGTTAAAGCCTCTGCCTTTGGCTCAGGTCATGATCCCGGGGTCCTGGGATGGAGCCCCGCATCGGGCTCTCTGCTCAGCGGGGAGCCTGCTTCCCTTCCTCTCTCTCTGCCTGCCTCTCTGCCTACTTGTGATCTCTGTCAAATAAATAAATAAAATCTTAAAAAAAAAGATTGTGGAATATACACTTTAGAAGACTTATTATAAATAACTTCAATTCCAATTTTGAGCCTAAGGGAAAATGTTGTGTGTTTGAAATGACAGACACTGGGCTTCACTTGAGAAAGTCTCTGTGTCTTACTGCCACAGGTACATGCAATAGAAATTCTAAGATCTGTCGTATAGGTTCAATGCTCTCCTCACTGAGGATGGCATGTAAATCTATGCTAAATAAGTGATCCGTGGCTTTTCCTATTTCAAAACCCTTTTCTATTGAGGATGGATGTCTTAGAAGAAGTCCCATCTGTGTCCTGACTTCCCTAATACCACCTCTAACTTCTACCAGCATGCTGCTATGCACGCAGTCCTATTTGCTCACTCAAGGGAGAATGCAGCAGCTTTTTGGTCATGCCTGAACTCCCTATGAAGATAATAGGATTTACATGTGCATACAGAAGGATAAATTAGCCTTTTGTTAAACTGTTACATAAACTGTTCTCTCATTTTCCCTGAAATTAAATTCTGTGATCATCCCCTCCAGTTCTGTGTCTTTGCACTGTTGGCCTAATTTAACTATCTTTGCTTTTTGACAGAAGTCCCCTATGATGCCTAAATGTAAAAAAATGTTTGATGACAGATACTTTGTGTTCATTTAATATGTGAATCATATTCTTCCTTACCTTTTTAATAGATGAGCTATGTGCTGTCTGGAGCATCTTTATTTTTAGTTTCACCCACTGATATTCTCGTTTCTTCCTTCTTGGTCTCTTGCCTTCCTGATATTAGAAATACTTTGTGGAGTTGCATTTAGTATTATTTTGTATTTTTAGTGTCTTCCTCTGACATTAGCTAGTATTTTGGTTATTCTTCTGAATATATCTCTTTACATAAGATTTTTTAAAAATTTAAGAAAGTTTCAAACTCATTTCCTTTTTAATTTCATATTTCCCCTTTTTTCATCTATAAGTAGCTTTTATTATACACAGTAGAAAATTTAAATTAATTGCAATTCCATAATTATTTCCTTTGACATCTGAATCTACTCAATTTAAATTTTTTGTCTTAAGGCAGGGCAGAAAAGGATAATCTTGACCTTTTAAAAAATGACTAATTCACAAATTATACTTAAGTGGCCTCATGCAGGGTGAATATTGGGTATCAGGAGACCCAATCTCAAGTCATAGCTTTACTTCTAACAAGAGTGTATCTTTGAGCAAGTTACTTATACTCTGAGTTTGTCCTTTATATGGGCTGGGGGTGGGGGAGGGGGTGATGAATTGATTTTCAGTTCTTTTCAGCTTTTTAATTCTTTGTGAGAAAAAGGCCTCTTTGGTTTTACTCTAATGTATCAATTGAGAAGGCAGGGGAGAGGAAAAGTAGGAATTTTCTTGGATATAATATTGAATTGTAAGTCGTATGAATGCTTTGATCAAGATGCCACCTCCCTGAAGGGAGGTGTTTGAGATAAAGAGAATAAATCTCCACGAGCTCTAGTTCTTTCCTCTTTCACTTCGTTCTCTGTACTTCCAACAGGAGTGAAAATCCATACGTCATTTGAAAGGTCTGGGATGAGCGTGAGGCGGGAAGATTAGCAAAGTCCTTTGCTGCATATTGGGAAGAAGGGATACCTAAATAATGGTGTATTTCTCCCATTAAAATTGCCTCCATAACCTTCACCAGAAATAGCATTTGAGACTGGAAGAGAATTAATGTTCAGTAATTTTGGGATCCTTATTTAAATGTGACTTTCAAACATCTTTCCCAAGAGGAGCACTTAAAAAGATCCATCAAAGCACTAGTGGTAATAATCTGCCATGGAACCTGGGCAGTAGGTTAAGAGAATAACCTCTCATTAATTAGGTGAAGGATTCACAAAATGTTAGGAGTGCACCTGAGCCCAGTATTCATTTTCAGAAGAGTGATCTATCCATGAGTGAAATTATATTGGAATTATCAAACATTTAAGCCAAAGGGAGGAGAGGGGAGCAATATATATTTTCTTTTAAATCTAGAAGTCATAAATGTGAAGATGTGACGTTGTTTTCCATGTAATTGGATTAAAAGGGTATTTGTAATGGAATCATTTTGGCATTCACTAGAAAGCAGAGACTGTCTCTGTGTTTAATTGTGTGTATTGCATTGGAAATGGAAATCCAAGTGGAAATAAGGGATCAGTTCCTGAGGGAACATGGTCCCAGAAGACCAGGACTTCCTTTTCCAGGCCCCACACCACCACTTCAACTTTGCTCTGTAACACCCATGAGTCACCAGTAAAATCTTCTAAAGTTACCTTGCAAAGGTGGTCCTCCAAGCAATTCAAGCACTTCAGGGAGGTAATGGGAGTTATTTAAGCCTACGGTTAATCTGTTGATTCATTCAATCACTTGTGGGGGTGGAGAGAAGGGGAGGGGTAGCATGGGGAGCAGCTAAAAACAATAGGACTCCTGTTCTTGGGTCCTGAGGAAGTCAGGCCTTATCTTTTTCAGGATCAAAACTATTTGCCAGAGACATAATCATCTTTCACAGTTAGCTGGAGCAAAATGATTTACCCACCATACCCAAACCCCAGAACTTTTGGTTTTGGCTATTCCATTACTGACAGATGTAGAGAAGAATACATTCTGGCTTTGCAGAAATTACTCTTCGTAGACTCTGAAAAATACATAGGATAGAGCGAAGGGCTAAGTTCAACAACAGTATTTTTTTTTTAAGATTTTATTTATTTATTTGACAGAGAGAGATCACAAGTAGGCAGAGAGGCAGGCAGAGAGAGTGAGAGGGAGACAGGCTCCCTGCCGAGCAGAGAGCCCCATGTGGGACTCGATCCCAGGACCCTGAGATCATGACCTGAGCCGAAGGCAGCGGCTTAAACCACTGAGCCACCCAGGCGCCCCCAACAACATTATTTTCAAAGATATTTATGACCTATAAAACTTTGGTCATTAAAGAGAAGGTACATAATGGAGACTGAATGCAATAAGAAACAAAATGACCCAAATTGCATTTCTTCTCCACTTTAAGAATTGTTCTACTTTGTTGAGAGCCTCCACTCCCCTTCCCAAATCCCCTCCTCTTCACTGTGTCACTTCCAGTTACCTGAGACTCTTGAAGTACACAAAGGGCCTTTATTTTAGCAGGAAGGAATGGAAGAATACATTAAGGTCATTTGGGTACTTTTAATGTTCCTTATGTTCTGTGGAGAGATCAGATCAGTGTGAAACTAGAAGATAAGAGTAACACAAGTGACACCAGTAACCACAACAAATAACCTCAATTATCTAACAAGACAGTGTGGCCATGATGATGGAGGTGTCTCTGAGTAAGAAGTCAGCGGGTCTGCAGCAGTGGTTTCCTATGTCAATTTAAACTGGCTTGTGTTCATGCAAAATCAATTCACACTTCTCCCGAAGAACCAGCCTTTGTGGTGGTCTGTGATCTTAATTAGCAATCACAGGACCCTTCTACTTTTTGTCAAATACATCTAAAATAGGATTGTACTGACTTTAAGGATTTTAAAGTGAAGATGGCGTGAGAACCTTTGATTTCTTTTGTATTCCTACAGCCAGACTTGCCTGTTAACATTTTGAGACTGAGGCAGAAATGGACATGAGAATATATAAGAGGTTCATCACCTTGTTTATAAAAGATAAGAAATCTTACCCTTGACCTCTCAAAACCCCAGCAATCTCTTCTGTGTCAAGTCAGCAACACTAGACACCAGGAATCCAAGTTGAGCAATTCTTCTATCCATATATCTTCACATAAAAATGACAGTGTTGAATTTTCCCCAAACCCTGTGCTTCTGGTAAATAGTGAAGTTGATAGGAATCCCTATCCTTATCTGCAATGAAAAAAAAAAAAAAAAAAAAATTCCCCCAAATAACAAAAAAAATAAATAAATAAAAACCCATACAACAATTTACTAAAAAGAACCACTCTTCCCCATATTTACTTTGATATATTTAGATAAAGCTCTAAGATGCCTCCACCTTCCCTGTTTACCTATGACAAGTCCAGACCCTCCAAATTCCCTTTCCTTTCCTCATAAATAATTACCTGCCCTGCTTGTCCCCACAAGTCAGAACAAAGTGCTTCGTAACTAAATTTTGGTGAGGATTCTTTCCTTCTCTCAAGTCCCTGAATTCTGGCCCACCCTCAGCCTGATCCTGCATAGAATCCTCCTGAAGGACCTTTTCTGGAAAACAGGAAAATGGGCTGGCTAAAAAAAAGAAGCCAGTGACACTTTCTCTGATCCACTATCTGATCCACTTTGCACCCCACTTTCCCACATCTCATTCTCTATCTTATCAAGTCCTCTCTACAAAAGAAAAGCCCTTTCTGCCTAATTCTTGAGACTCTTGCAGATCTTACGGTCCCAGATTATTCCTGTTGCAATAGCTCCCCTTTCCTATTCTGATAGTCCCTCTCACAGCTTACAATTATCCTTTTGAATAAGGTCTCTCCTTACCAAGGTCCAGAATTTTTTTTTTTTTTTTTTGATGAAGGTTTACAAGTTTGTTCCAGAAATATTTTTTTTTTATTTTTATTTGTGGTTTGTAAGGAAGATTACTTTTCTCTATGCTCCAAGTGCAGTTGTAAATACCTATTTCATAGATCAATGAACTCTGTGTTGATGTTGAGAAAAGAGACCATGGAGTAGGTCCCTCTGGGATTTGTCTGTTTCCTGTAATAGGAACTGCCTTCTGAAGTGACTGGGCAAGAGAAGGAGCACGTGTTCTTTAAAAGACTCTTCAGAGCTTTGGAAAACCAGACAAAGGCCTCGCTAAAAGTGGGCAGACTGCTCAATGTATTTCTAAATCTTTTGAACACCAGAAGGACTCTGGGTTGAGAGATGATCTGTGATTACATTGCTGGATATGGGATACCATTCCCTCCTAAAGAAAGAGGAAGAAAACGTTACTTATTTAGGCCATTCAGAACCAGGGATTTTGAGGAGAGAAAATGACAGAGGAGTACTTCCTGAGACAGATGCCAAGTTTTGGTAAATTTTACAGTAGTGAGGTTTCATTTGTAACTGTTTTCATTAAACAGCAAGAGAGTCTTTCAATCTTGGCTTGGAGTAATTCTAAGATAAAAGACTGAAGAGAACATGATATGTAAATGCAGAGTGGCTTGGCTCCTTAACTCAATCACCAAGTATCTTTTTTGCTGTTGAGTACAATTACTGCCTAGAAAAACCAGCATTCCCACCAAGTCGCAGTCCTTGAGTTTTTAGTCAACATATTAAATCCTAGTGATTGGCTGTTTTTACTGTTGGCCTCCCTATTGAGTCTCCAGAGAAACAGAGGTTGAGTGTCCAGCTATGCCTGGGGCAAGACGTTGATTACTGCACAGTCAGAAGCAAAATAAACTATCTGCAGATTGATCAGAGAACAAAAAGTTTGGCTTTGGAACAATGGGGAAAAATTGCAATTAAGTTTTTTCTTCCTTTTTTCAAAGGTACATTTTGGCTTGCAGTATGTATTTTGTATCTTTGTCTATTGGCTTTTTGGCTAATCGCAGTGCTTTCTACATTTTGATAGAGTAGTAATACAAGGACAAACTTATTTATTACTTTTGTCTCTTAATTGAACGTCAGTCATTTCCATTAGAAAAGAAATGACCTTCTTTGTAATTGAGAACCTCACTGATCTTTTTCTATTCTGCTCTAATATTTTAGTACATACATTTCCTTTTATTTTACTATTTATAAAGTCATTATAAATCAAACCAATTGCATATAACAGGAGATGGTTGGCATTTTCTATCTCAAAGACTCATTCATAATTTCCCAATTACATGTAGTTTAAATACATAGCATCCAATCTGCAGTCTTTGAAATGGTGCCAAATTCCATCTGCTTTCCTGCATATTGTTACAGTTATTTCTGAGCATGACATGAGAGGGGGCTTCTGAGAACTCTAACTTAAACACAAACTTCCCTCAATAGAGCCTTACTGTTAATCTTGCAATTTTCTGTTCAATACCCTTCTCTTACATAAATGCATAGTTTTATTGATTTCCATATCCGGCCGCTTAATGACCTCCACTAGCAACCTATCAGCGTTTCTTTTCCATTCGGACCAGGGAGAGCTGATACCTCTTCCAGCATTGCCTCAAATTCATAAAAGGTCGATTCTAATGGAATGCAAATAGAATTGCCATATGTAAACGCTGCCGGAAGGCTAGATTTTTTCCGATGCAATTCTTAGGTTTCATCTCCAAATTCTATCCAAAAGTTTAAAGAATTTAAATTACCCTTTGAGAGGGCAAGTTCAAAATTTTTTCTTCATAGTCACTAGCCAACTATCTTTTATTATTTTAGCTTTTCCTTAAGATTCCTTGTTTTCTTTCCTAGTGACACTGTTTAGTTTCCTGAGTACTTGTGGCATGATACATAATGTATGCATAAGTTTTTAAAAATCGGCACATTGAGTTGACAGAATTTAACATTCCTCTGGAAAATTATAAATATCCCAGTGCTAAAGTCTGCTATCCCACAGGAACACTGAACAGCTGAAACAAATGGAAAAAAAAATCTTGTTCTTTATGGATTAGGCCTAACGTCATGATAGATTTATTACATAATCTCTAACACATTCTATCTTGGATTCCCAGCATAAGTACTGTCATTCCTCTAAAAATTAGGCATGTTGTTGCAGAAGTACTTCAGTATTTTCTCATTATTTTTTAAAAAAATGTGTTTACTTTGTACCAATTTTTATTAAAATACTGAAAGAAATATTAAATTTTGATAGCACATACTGCCTGTGTGATTATTTCCATTTTTAGGTGAACTCCCAAATGTTGACTCGTTCAGCTGGGTTTCTGTTATTCTTCTGCTTGGATGGGTATTTTTATCGCTTCTACAAGTTGTTTGGACTTGCCAGAACATTTTCTGTCTCTCATTTCTCTAGCAATATCAAGCTCTCTCCACTGCAGTGTTTTCTGTGGCAGACTGGAATTCTCTGTCCATCAGTGTTAGCAACAATTTTTATTTTTTTTAAAGAATTATTTATTTATTTATTTGAGAGAGAGAGAGAGAGAGAAAGAGAGTGAGATAGAACATGAGCACTTGGAGGGGCAGAGGCAGACTTCCCTGCTGAGCAGAGAGCCCAATGTGGGACTCAATCCCAGTAGTCTGGGATCATGCCCTGAGCCTAAGGCAACTGTTCAACTGACTGAACCACCCAGGCACCCATAGCAACAATTTTTAAATATGATGTGAAAGTTTCTTGGTGTATTCCATACTGGTGTGAGAGGTTACACAGTGACAACTTTCCATTTCTTAGCTAGCCCCACGTAGATGTCAACCAGGTATAGACTGGAGGCCAGAAACATAGCTTTATAGGAAATACTGTATTTATCCATTGTCCATGACTTAACATTATTTTGATGCCAAGCCCTCATCCTGCAGGCTGGTGAGATATTCAGGCCTTGCTATACTTTGGGCTTTCCTCCCTGCCAGGGGATTATTTGATGTAGTGCCACTGATTCTTAGTGGAGTGTAAAGGGGCACCCTCTGGTAATAGTTGTGTGACCACACTAGTAACTACCAATATGTCCCCTGTACTTGTCTACACAGCCCACTCAGATCCCACTCCTCACCAGACAGAATTATTTTCATGGGGCTGGGTACTCTGAGGTGTGTGTTCCCTCTTTTTAGAAATACCACATAGATGTTTCTCTTGCTGTCTTCCAAGGCCAGCTCCCTACTGATCTAGGATCTACAGTCCTCTTCCTTGCCATTCTAAAACCCTGGTCTCCACATCAGACATAAGATTTAAGAAATTAAGATTTAGAAATCTTAATTCTGGAAGTTCCATTGACTACTTCTGCTGCTCACCTTGTCAGACATTCCCTTGCTGGCACAGAGAAACAGTGGGTGGGTGGGGGGTGGGGAAAAATCTGTATCTCAAAACCCACCCAAACCCACATTAAATATCTTCTGCCTCTGCCTCTGCAGTAAATGCTGAGCTGGTAAGCCAGATCTGCCTGGGGCACTGAGAAACCTCTTCCAGTTACTGGTATTGCTTCCCACAAATAGTCCTCAGCTGTCTAATCTTTCCAGGAATTTGTCTTAGCTGAAGAGACCCATATTGCCCAAGGTCACACACCTTCCCAGGGTCAGTCTGCGGTCCAGTTAGGGTCTCAGCCCTAGACTTTTTTGCTCCAACTCAGAGCAACTTTGAAGAGTTAGTCCATTTTAGAGGTGCTAGGGAATTGGCTGAGCCCTTTCTGTGACTGCATGGGGCCTTACAGCTCCCTCTGCCCAGTCCTGCTTCCTTCCATTTCATGCAGATATTGATCCTAAAAAAAATTCCCCATTAAACTTGCAGGAGGGAGATTTCCTCTCACCCTCCTTTCAAGGAACTACACTGAAAAAACTTGGCCTCTTGCTGGATCAGTAGCCTGCCTATTACCTCCCATTAAAGGTATAGGGTATGAAAGCATAGAATGCCTGAGAGAGTGACTGCAGGTAATCTAAAGATTTATTACTCACTTAGACACAAACAAAATAAGGGAGGACCCTGGCTAAGGTAGTCCATTGGCAAAGAGTTTCCTGAGATCCACGTAGCAAGAGACACAGAAAGAGATAAAAAGAGAGTGATGGTGGGGGTGGGGGGGGGCAATGAAGGGAGAGAGAGAGGGATAAGGGGAAAGGGAGCAGGAAAGTACACAAGTCTTGTTCTTGGTATAAATAATATAGATATAGGGTGATACCAGCCTATCTATATCTATATGTAAAATAGAGAAGCCTACTGGCAGGATTTTTTTTTAAATGAATTTATTTATTTATTTGAGAGAGAAAGATTGAGTGACTGAATGTGAGAGAGCACAAACTAGAGGGAGCAGTAGCAGAGGGAGAGGGAGAAGCAGACTCCCCACTGAACAGAGAGCCAGATGCAGGGTTTGATTCCAGGGCTCTGAGATCATGACTTGAGCCAAAGGCAGATGCTGAACAGACTGAGCCACCTAGGCATCCTAGGATTTTTTTTTTTTTTTTTAATGCAACAGGCAAATTTTGAGTGACTAGTCTTGGTGGGAGGAATTAAAGGATAGGACAGGTTGCCTTGCATGTAGGGATTTATGGAGCAGAAGTAAGTAGAACAAGACATCTGATGGTTTCTCTCCTGGAGGGGCTTAAAAAGATTTAGTTAAATGGTGGGACTTAATTCTGGTTAACTTTATTTCTCCATGCAACTTCTCTTTCTCTTTTCAGACTTTTCAAGGTCTTGATACTTGAACCCTTTAGAGTTTCCGGCAAATACGATACCCTAGTCAGTTTGGGCTGCTATAATAAAATAACATAAACAGGGCAGCTTATCAACAAGAAACATTTATTTGTTACAGTTCTGGAGGTAGAAATCCAAGATCATGGTGCCAGCATAGTTGGGTTCTGGTAAATTTCCTCCTCCAGGTTGCAGACAGCTCCATTTATTGAGCTCTCTCTCTGCTCTCTTCTTATAAGGGCACTAAACCCATTTGTTAGAGTTTTTCCCCTGTGACTTAATTACCTCCCAAGGCTCTATTTCAAATTCATGACATTGAGATTGGATTTCCAACATATGAATTTTGGGGGGAAAACAAACGTTCAAGTCCATAACATACAAATACCTTTATTCCCTAATCTGTTTAGAAGTCTCTAATTATTTCTGGAAAAAAAGAGAGCTCTTTTTTTTCCCCTCTACTTCAGTTTTTTTTACTTATTTTCAAGTCACCATGCTTTACATGCCTATTCAACTGATGTCTTTTGTGTTCTCCCCCTTGGTTCTCCCTATCCTTGAGTAGTCTTTTCCTGGTCTTGGGCTCCTGTGGAACATTCACCATGGGTCTCTGTGTCTGGCAAGCAACATGAAGCAAATGAAATGAGGGTCTCATTCTTATGGAAATAGACTTGGCTGTTGAATTTGATGATAGAAGTGTACCTAAGAAGGCAAGGTGTGTCAATAAGTTTCAAGGAAACTGGGGATCAGTTTTCCAAGACAAAATAAAATAAGAAATGAAACAGAAACCATGTCATAATGGAAAAAAAAAAAAAAGAGAGAGAGAAAGTCAGTTTCTCAAGCCTTTGGGCATCTCTGAAACACACGGATCTGGTACCTGATTACCTAATTATAAGTCTTAGGGTAACATCAGAGTCTTCTTCAGAGTGGGGAAGTCCTGAGGTAGAAGCATGACCTATGTTTAAAGTCTGACTCATAGGGTGGTCTGAGAAATGTCTGTCAGATTTGGCTCAGGACTGAGAACATGACTAGTTTTCAGGAAGGAGATCATAGATTGTATTCTCCTAGTGGTAGAACAAGGGCCCCAAACCATATATATGGTTCATATGAAGACTGGCACCAAATTTTTGAATTTATTCCCATTCTCTTCTTGTGTCAAGGAATATATTAGAGTTGACTGGTTCATGATGGTTTACATATTGGTAGGCCAGTTGCTTAGAACAGAAGTTGACAAAAATCAAAGGCTTGTTGTAATTTCTTCTCAGTTTCAAATCCTCCAGCCCCACTAACCCCCCATTCAGTCACAGAAGTATTCCAATAGCAAATTCCAGTTCTTTCTTCCCTTCAGCTCTTTGATTTGTGCCAGTGTCTTAAACACAACCTGTAATGTTCTTTTCCAGCTACTTCTAACTTAGATGACATTTGGTCTCCCTCTGTCTGCACTGTTTCCTTCTAGATTTTTACAACCAATTCTATTTTTCTTTGTCCTGGGCATTGACATCCTCTTCCAGTGAATTCATAGGATTATACTTCTCAAGTAATTTCACCTATTTAAGATAGTCTGCATTTTTGTACAAAAGTAAAATTTCTCTTACAAGACTGCAATGTTCCATTGTGGGAGAAAAATTTGAATGTGGCAAAGAGGGGTGGGATTTCTTTTAAAACAAACAGAAGTTCCTGGGACTTTATAACAGTCTTTGCAGGTTATTAATTTATAGGCGACAAAAGCTGGTAGGCAGATGAAGAATCATGAGAGGGAAAAGTTGGGGATTTAGCAAAACGAGATTTAGAACACCTTAGGGAGGTCGAACTTGGGAGAGTTGTTCGCCTTAAAGTATTCCTAAGGAATGATCACAGAATCCAAGACATAAGTCTTGATTCGTAAAATTTCAGGGTCTTCTGGGGAGAAACATGTAGGCATGGTGCTTCTTAATATCACCTAAATCAAAATCTACTCCCTATGTGCATGTGACTAACTCAGAACTACCGTAGTTAAAAATTTATCTGATCAGTGTCTACTGTTCTTTAGTATTTGTAAAGTACTTCTTTCAACAACTGACCTCGCATATGTTATCAGCACAATAAATGGTAACTATTGCTTCACTTTTTTTATTCTCTTAGATGAACTTTAATATAATTTGATCACATTTGAAAAAAAGAGTCATTGCTGATATATTCAAATGAATTGCTGATTCAGCACATAAAGCAAGGTACATCTCTCAATCAAGCATGATAAAGAGGAGAAATAACTGGCCTGGAAACTAACAATGTGGAAAATAGAGACAAATAATATACTAAACTAGAAAACATTTTTTTTGAGGAAATCAATAGTATCATCAGGTAACCTTCCCACATGAAAAAATATCTGAAAGGAACCTCAAACTCCTTCATGCCCAGGTTTTAAGGGCTGTTGATCTTACCTGTTCTTTGAAACTGCAGTCCCACGGTTGTGGCAGACATGTAGGGTATTGTGGAGACATAAGGCAGAGATTTGGAGTAACACAATTTATCATTGCATAGTGAACGTGTGCGGGTTCACTTACATGTGGATTTTTTTCAACAAATACAGAGCAGTCCTGTAAACATATTTTTTCTTATGATTTTCTCAATGACATTTTCTTTTCTTTAACCTACTTCATTGTAAGAATACAGTATGTAATACATACATCACACAAAATGTGTGTTAGTTATTTCTGTTTTTGATAAAGCTTTCAGTCAATAGTAGGCTATTAGAAGTCTGTGGGGAGTCAAAAGTTATATGTGGATTTTTGGGTGCGCAGGGTGGGGGAATGAGTCTACACCCCCATGTTGTTTAAGGGTCCAGTATACCATTAGCTCTTCTTTTCAGACAAATTTGACAAATTAACATTCACAGATCAATTGTCTCATTTAGACAAAACATGATGGTTTTCTAATTCAAATGGAATAGAGGTGAATTACAGGCTTGACAGAGTTAGGTGAGAGACATTTTATAATTGACCATGGGTACCAACTCCTGATTTTTTGTTTGTTTGTTTTGTTTTGTTTCTTCTTTTAGTTCTTTTTTTTTTTAAGATTTTATTTATTTATTTGACGGACAGAGATCACAAGTAGGCAGAGGCAGGCAGAGAGATAGAGGAGGAAGCAGGTTCTATCCCAGGACCCTCGGATCATGACCTGAGCCGAAGGCAGAGGCTTTAACCCATTGAGCCACCCAGGCGCCCCTCTTCTTTAGTTCTGATCCAACATAATCCATTAGACTGTCACATTCACACTTCCTTGTTATTTATTTAGTGAGCTCTATTGAGTACTTGAAGACTTGTGGGCAAAGCTTTTTTACTTGAAGAACTGTGTTACTAAGGGCAGAGGTGTTAATATAGATTTTGGCCCCTCAACCAGGAAAGCACTTAAAGAGAAGCCGCCGCTAAATGATTCAATTAGTCTAACCTCTCACCTGGCCTTTCTAAGACGAGAGACTCTTCTGCCACAGCAATAGCCCAAGACCACTCCCTTTGTCATTACTCTGCAAGGAATGGAGTTATTTTTCTAAGTCAAAAGCTTTTGTGGGACAGATCTAAGGATACAAGAAAGAATAAAGTATTGTTGATAATCTGAGGCCAGTATTTCATGAAATGACTTGAACTATCTGTTCCTACAGTACTGGTTTATAAAGTGTTAACTAGAATAACAACAAAGCTGGCATTGAGTATCAGTGATTTGACAGCTTTCATGATAAGAATTGGGTTTACTAACAAATTGTGGATTTCCAGCCCTCTACACTACACAGTAATTTCCAGGCATTTTTAAAACCACTTCTGGCCTGGCCGCTCTACTTGAATGTACTGCTGATCTAAAAGCCTTCTTGATTCCCTTGTGTTTTTTAACAGATTCTTTTGCCATTTGAAGAATCAATACTAAATGCAGGCATAGAAAGACAGCATTTTATACTTGGTATTTGGAACAACAGTAGGGTGTCATTTATCAGTACTTTTTCAGGCACCAGAAAATTATAGGGCAAAATAAATTTATAGAATAAACAGTTTTCCAGTCATAGAGATTATGGCACATCAGTTTTTAATGAGATATCCATGCTCAAGTAGATATAGAAAGACTTCATGGAAGTGTAGAAACCCTTTGAAGTGAATGAGCATTGTTAGTATTGTAAAACTGGGGAAAATATTTTGCCTCCTTCACTCAAAAACTTTTAAAGAAACCTAGCAGCAAGAGATGCTTGAAAAGTAACACTATGGGATGCCATTTCCAAATTTTCTTGTTGAAAAGAATAGTGGGATAGTGATTTACCCTCTTAAAGTTTTATATTTGGGGCACATTTTGGGAAATTCACTTTCATACTGAATATGAGACACTGATAAGACTTATAAAATGTTTCCATTTTTATACTCTCAATTCAAACAATATTTATCTCTGCTTTCCATAACCTGTCACTCAGCAAGGCACTGGAAACACAAATGGTCTCATTAAAATACTCCTTTCAAAATGCTTTTTCCTGAATAGAAGTTGGAAGAGGTTTCCAGCTGAACTGAAAAAAGAATAAAGAGATGGAATAACAAAACACTGAACTTGGAAATGTCTTACTGTAGTTTTAATTTTGGATTTACTGTATCAATTGAATGTCAATCAAATCTGCTTTCTGTATGTTTCTAAATCATGTCTGTTAAGTATATCCTAAATGAAAAATTACTTTTTTAAAAACAATCATCTAGGTCTTGTTCTTGCACCTATATAGAGATTAAATTTAAGATGAAAGAATCTGAAATTGTATGTTTTATCCTCACTCTACACCAATGTATTGTTTCATATTTCTTTGATCAAATGTTCTAAAAAAATAGTTACAGATTTAAGAAGGGGAACCAGAAATGAGAATTTCATAAAGTCATGTCATGTACTAGGCCGTATATGAAGTTCTTTCAGTATTTTATATTATTTAAATCTTCAGCCATGTGAATAAGTTTGAACCGCTCATTTTGCAGTGAGGACACTAAGGCCCAGAGTCATCAGGTAACCTGTTCCTGGTCCTACACTAAGAGATGAAGTAGATAGCCAAGGCCAGGATTTTGATACTAATACTTCTTTGGATCCAAAATTCATTTTTGAGAAACAAGTTGTACTATGTTCTTTAGTGGATAGCCAACCAGGAGGATAAGCATAATTTATTCAGAAAGTGCACTTTTATTTATATTATAGGTTATTTTATAAATGCAACTTAGCAAAAAACAGTGCCCACCTAATAAGTGCCTTGATATTGTTGGAGCATCATACTGATTCTTTCAACCCAATCACTCTGTTTTCTCTACCATTGACCTTTCAAGTCCCTCTAGATAGCTTAGACAACATTTCACAAGATTTAGCTTTTTCAATTTGTTTCCTCAGTTGCCCTTGTGGGATTAAAAGAAAAGTATTCTCATTCAAGAAAGATCAAATGACATCTTAGCAGGAGATGCTACTGTGAGCACTGAATAATACCTACACAATCAGCTCTAGAATTGCTGATTTACACTAAATTATACAAACATCTATTCCTAAAACCCCAGTAAACCAATTTTCTCTCCCATGTGATATGAATAATTTCTGTACTTAAACCTATGTTTCATAACTAAATAAGGTGAATATGATATTACTTTAACCATATACCAGGCATTAAAAATCTATGAAGACAGCTATGACTACCACTGCTAATTATTAACACATCATCACTTTACTACTGTTCCAGTCTGAGGACTTAGCATAAAACAGACACTGTTGAAAAGACTCTACCTGACTCAATCTCATTGTGTCTTCATAATATCTCTAGAGAGAAATTAGGACCTTTATTTTATAAATGAAGCCAAGTCTTAGAAGGTTTGGAAAATGTGTCTCTGGTAAAGGAGGTATAATTGTCTACCCATATATAAAATAGCTTGTCTCAAGAAAATTAACCAGGGGAGGCTTGTTAATGATTTCAGTTCTGTATGGATCTTCTTATACTGGAATACCCCTTTTATTGTAGACTCTCCAAGGCATATTTAAATGTCAGAGATAATTCCTACTGCAAGGCCTCACCTGATTTTACTAATTCTACACAAAATCTCAGCAAAACCTATAGTTACATTTCAATTACCTTAGGGAGTGACCCTTTCAGTAATTCTGTGGCAGTTACACTAAAATATTATTTTTATTTTAAAAGGAGAAGCATAATATAACCACATTTTTATTATCCTGAAAAGTAGAATGTGAGAATGTTATCTATAATTTTTATATTTTTACCCCATGTTTCCCTGAGTTTTACTTGTATCGTAATGAATCTATAATTTGGCATTTGGCTCTTTCACTTAATATTATGTAAAAAATTTCAATTCATTATTTAGTTCTCTATATTTTACTTCCTAAATATCTTTTGCCTGTGATCCTTTCCTCTTCAGCTTTTCCGACACCATCCGAATCCAAGCTACCAGCTTCTCTCTCCTGGACTTTAATAATATCTTTCTTAGCAGTTCTACATTTTGGTTCACCTCCATTCTTCAGTTAAGATGTTCTCAGAAAATGTGAATTTAATCATATTATCATTCTTAAAACATTTCACAAGTTTTTTTACTGATCTTGATATAAAGGCAAATCTTCTGCAGAGTGATGACCACCTGCTCTTACAGCTTCATCCAGGACCAAATTCTACATCTTTCTATTGATTTTAGTCACATTGCTTGACTGCCATAATGAAATACAACAACCTAATGTCTTTAAAAAAAGAAATTATGGACTCCTGGGTGGCTCAGTTGGTTAAGCCACAGCTCTTGATTTTGGCACAGATCATGATCTCAGGGTGGTGGGATTGAGCTCCACATTGGGCTCTGCACTCAGCTTGGAGTCTGCTTGAGATTCTTTTTCCCTCTCCTTCTCCCTCTGTCCTTCCCCCAGCACATGCATGTGAGTGTGTATGCATGTATGCTCATGCACGCTCTCTCTCTAAATAAAATTTAAATAAAATCTTTAATTTTTTAAAATATTGTGTTTAAATTCTAGTTAGTTAACATATAGTGTGATATTAGTTTCAGGTGTATAATATAGGGATTCAACACTTGCATACAACACCCAGGGCTCATCACAGCAGGTACACTTATTCCCTATCACATATGTAACTCATGTCCCACCCACTTTCTCTCTGGTAATCATCTGTTTGTTATAGTTAAAAGTCTGTTTTAGAGTTTGTCTCTTTTTTTCTTTCTTCATTTGTTTGTTTTTTAAAAATTCCACATGTGAGTGAAATTAGGGCACCAGGGTGCCTCAGTCAGTTAAGCATCTGACTTTTGATTTTGGCTCAGGTCATGATTTCAGCATTGTGAGTTTGAGCCCTGCACTTAGCTTCATGCTGATCATGGAGACTGCTGAGGCTTCTCTCTCTCCCTTTCCCTTTGCCCCATCTGCTTATACTCACTCTCCAAGTGTGTCTCTAAAAATAAAATAAAATCTTAAAAAAAAAAAATCTTATGGTATTTGTATTTCTCTTACCAACTTATTTCACTTAGCATTATACCCTCCATATTCATCCATGTTGTTGCAAACGGCATGATTTTATTTTTTATGGCTGAGTAATATTCCATTGCATATATATACTACATCATCTTTATCATTTATCTATGAATGGACACTTTGATTGTTTCCATGTTTTGGCTATTATAAATAATGCTGCAATAAACATAGGGGTGCATATATCTTTTTGAATTAGTGTTTCATGTTCTTTGGGTAAATACCCAGTAGTGTGATTATTGGATCATATGGTAATTCTAATTTTAATTTTTTGAGGTGTTTCTATACTGTTTTCGACAGTGGCTACACAAGTTTGCCTATCAACAGTGCATGAATGATCCTTTTTTTCTCCACATCCTTGCCAATACTTCTTGTTTCTTGTATTTTTGATTTTAGCCATTCTGACAGGTGTGAGATGATACATCATCGTAGCTTTAAATTATATGTCCCTGACTATAAGTGATGCTGGGCATCTTTTTATGAGTGTGTTGTCCATTTGCACATTTTCTTTGGAGAAATATCTGTTCATGTCTTCTGTCCATTTTAAAATTGGATTATTTGTGGGTTTTGTGTTGAGTTATATAACTTCTTATATATCTTGAATGCTAACCCTTTATCCAATATTTCACTGGCAAATATCTTCTCCCATTCAGTAGGTTGTCTTTAGTTCTGTTGATTGTTTCATTTACTGTGCAGAACCTTTTTATTTTGACATGGTCCCAGTAGTTTATTTTTGCTCTTGTTTCCTTTGCCTCAGGAGACATATCTAGAAAAATGTTGCCACGGCCAGTGCCAAAAAAGTCACTGCCTATGCTCTCTTCTAAGATTTTTATAGTTTCAGGTCTCACATTTAGGTCTTTAATCCATCTTGAGTTTATTTTTATGTATGGGATTAGAATGTGCTCCAGGTTCATTCTTTTGCATGTAGCTGTCCAGTTTTCCCAACACCATTTTTTAAAGAGACTTCCTTTTTCTCATTGTGTATTCTTGCTAAATTTGTCAATGGTAAATTGACCATATAATTATGGGTTTATTTCTGGATTTTCTATTCTGTTCCATTGACCTATGTGTCTATTTTTATGCCAGTACCATACTGTTTTGATCACTACAGCTTTGTAGTATAACTTGAAGTCTAGAATTATGATATTGCCAGTTTTATTTTTCTTTTTCAAGATAGCTTTGGCTATTTGGGGCCTTTTGTGGTTCCATACAAATTTTAGGATTGTTCCTTTTTAGTTCTGTAAAAAAATGCTGTTGGCATTTTGATAGCAATTGCATTAAATGTCGATTGTTTTAGGTAGTATAGACATTTTAATAATAATTGTTTTTCCAACCCATGAGCATGGAATGTCTTTCCATTTCTCTGTGTCTTCTTTAATTTCTCTCATCAATATTTTGTAGTTTTCAGAGTACAAGCCTTTCAATCTTTGGTTAAGTTTATTCTTAGACATTTTATTATTTTTAGTGTAATGGTAAATGCGATTGATTCCTTAATTTCTCCTTCTGCTGCTTCATTATAGGAGTTTGGAAATGCAATAGATTTCTGTATATTGATTTTGTATTCTGCAAATTCTGTAAACTGAGTTTGTTTACTAGTCGTAGCAGGTTTTTGATGAAGTCTTTTAGGTTTTCCATATACAGTATCATATCATCTTCAAATAGTGAAAATCATACTTCTTCCTTGCTGATTTAGATGCATTTGATTTTTTGTTGTTGTTGTCTGATTCCTATGGCTAGGACTTCCAATATTGTCTTGAATAAAAGTGATAAGAATGTCTTTCTCCTGACAGTAGAGTAAAGCTCTCAGTTTTTCTCCATTTAGGATAATGTCAACTGTGGGCTTTTCATATACAGCTTTTATTAAGTTGAGGTATATTCCCTCTAAACCTACTTTGTTCAGGGTTTTTAATCATCACGGTTATTGTACTTTGTCAAATGCTTTTTCTGTATCTATTGAAATGAACATATGGTTTTTATCCTTTCTTTTATTAATGTGGTGTAGCATGTTGAATGATTTGTGCATATTGAACCACCTTTGCAACCCAGGAATGAATCCCATTTGATAGTGGTGAATGACTTTTTTAATTTATTGTTTGGAATTAGGCAGCTTTCCTACTATTTTGTTGAGGATTTTTGCATCTATGTTTATCAGAGATATTAACCTATAGTTCTCTTTTATTGTGATATCTTCATCTGGTTTTGGTATCAGGGTAATGCTGGGTTCATAGAATAAATTTGGAAGATTTCCTTCCTCTTCTATTTTTTTGGGATAGTTTGAGAAGAATAGCTATTATCTCTTCTTTAAATATTTGGTAGAATTCACCTGTGAAGCTGTCTGATTCTGGACTTTGGGTTGTTGAGAGTTTTTTGATTAATGATTCAAATTCTTTGCTGGTGGCTGGTCTGTTCAAATTTTCTATTTCTTCCTGTTTCCGTTTTGGTGATTTATATATTTCTAGGAATTAATCTATTTGTTCTAGGTTATCTAATTTGTTAGCATTTAGTTTTTCATACTGTTGTCCTATAATCCTTTACATTTGTGTTGTGTTGTTTGTTCTTTCTCCTCATTTGTGATTTTCTTCATTTGGGTTATTTCCCTTTTCTTTTTGATAAGATCTGGCTAGAAATTTATCAATTTTATTAATTTTTTTCAAAGAACAAGCTCCTAATTTCATTGATCCCTTCTACTGTTTTTTCAGTTTCTCTATCATTTCCTTTCTAATCTTTATTATTTCCTTCCTTCTGGTGTTTTTACTTTTGTTTGTTGTTCTTTTCTAGATCCTTTAGGTGTAAGGTCAGGTTGTTTATTAGAGATTGTTCTTGCTTCTTGAGGTAGCCTTGTATTGATATATATTTCCCTCTTAAAACAACTTTTGCTGCATCCAAAAGGTTTTGGACACTTGTGTTTTCATTTTCATTTGCTTCCATGAATTTTTTAATTTCTTCTTTGATTTCCTAACTCATTCACTCTTTAGTGTGATGTTCTTTAATCTTTATATACTTGGACTCTCTCCAGATTTTTTTTTATGGTTGATTTTTAATTTCATAGTGTTATAGTCAGAAATGGTGCACAGTATGATTTCAGTCTTCTTGAATTTGTTGAGACCTATTTTGTGGCCTATCATGTGATCTATTTTCCAGAGGATATTCCAATTTGCACTTGAAAAGATTCTGCTGTTTTAGTTTGAAATATCCTGAATATATCTATTTAGTCTATCCAGTTCAGTGTGTCATTCAAAGCCATTATTTTCCTTGGTGATTTTCTATTTAGATGATTAGTACATCAATGTAAGTGGGGTGTTAAAGTCTCCTACTATCATTGTATAATTATCAACTAGTTCCTTTATGTTTGGTATTAATTGTTTTATGTATTTGGATGCTCCCATATTGGGTCCATAAATATTTACAATTATTATAACTTCTTGTTGGATTGTCCTCCTTATTATATATATAGTCCCCTTCTTTGTCTCTTGTTACAGTCTTTGTTTCAAAGTCTAATTTCTTTTCAAAACCATTTGTATGCTAAATGTTTCTCCATCCCCTCCTTTTCAATCTATAGATGTCTTTAAGTCTAAAATGCATCTATTATAGACAGCATATAGATGGGATTTGTATTTTTATCCATTTTGACACCCTTTGTCTTTTGATTAGAGCAGTTAGTGCATTTACATTCAAAGTAATTATTGGTAGGTATATATTTATTGCCATTTTATTACCTTTTTGTAGTTGTTTCTGGAGGTTTCCTCTTATCCTTTCTTGTCTTTCTCTCTTTCATGTTTTGCTGATTTTCTTTAGTGATATATTTGGATTATTTTCTCTTCATTCTTTGCATGTTTATTAGTGGTTCTGATATATGGTCACCATTATGTTTGTATATAACCTCTTCTTCATATAGCAGTCTATATTAAGTTGATGGTCATTTAAATTTGAACCCATTCTTTCTCCTCTCTTCTCCATGATTTGTGTATATGTTATTTTATTTTATTTCATTTTTTGTGTATGTGAGTTCTTTGACTGATTTTTTCACAGAAATTTTCATTTTTACTGTTTTTGTATTCTCTATCTTTATACCATCACTTTTTTCCTCTCCTTTCCACTCAAAATATCCCCTTAAATATTTCTTGCAGGTCTGGGCAGTGGTCATGAACTCCTTTAGTTTTTTGTTTGCCTGGGAAACTGTTTATCTCCCCTGTTCTGAGTGATAGCCGTGCTGCATGGAATATTCTTGGCTGTACATTTTCCCCATTCAGCACTTTGAATATGTCATGCTACTCTCTTCTGGCTTAAAAAATTGCTGCTGAAAAAAATCTACTAATCTTACGGATTTTCCTTTGTAAGCTAATGACTCCTTTTGTCTTGCTGTTTCAAGAATTTTTTCTTTATTACTATATTTTGTGAATTTAATTGCAATATGTCTTAGTGTAGGCCTGCTTTTGTTGATTTTTTTAAAGATTTTATTTATTTATTTGACAGACAGAGGTCACAAGTAGGCAAAGAGGCAGGCAGAGAGAGAGAGTGGGAAGCAGGCTCCCTGCTGAGCAGAGCACCCGATGCGGGGCTCGATCCCAGGACCCTGGGACCAAAACCTGAGCCGAAGGCAGAGGCTTTAACCCACTGAGCCACCCAGGTGCCCCTGCTTTTGTTGATTTTGATATGAGTTCTTTGTGCCTTCTGGATTTGGATGTCTGTTTCCTCCCCCAGATTAAGGAAGTTTTCTTCTGTCCCCCTTTTCTCTCTCTTCCTGTGGGACTTTTATGATATGAATGTTACTAAATTTGATGGAGTCACTAATTTCTCTAAGTCTCTTCTCATTTAGCTTTATTCTTCCTCTCTTTGGTTCACCTTCATTGCTTTCCATTACTTTGTCTTCTAGTTGATTAATTCATTCCTCTGATTCTTCCAGCCTGCTGTTCATTGCATTGAGCATGTTTCTAATTTCATTTATTGCATTCTTCATTTCTCTCCTTTTTTTTAATGGATCAGTTATTTAATTAGGTACTTTGTAAGAAATTCAGAACACCAATCTGTGAAGATAAACTCCTTTTGTGAGAGAAAACACAGAGGTAGCCCTGAAACTGAGGAACAGCTTTGATTTGCGACACTATTTGTGAGTCCATAGCTTTCTGACCAACCTTGCACTGCTCTGTAATCTCATATTTCTCTTTGTTAAAGATCTCACTTTCCTGGTGTCCGGATTCAGCTTCTTCTTCTTGAAATAAGCATCAGTGAGATGTTTGGAGATTTTCACACTGCTGATATCCATTTTAGTGGAGGTGGTAATGACAAATTTCTGGTTTGTTCTATGCAGAAGAACTCAGTTGAGGGCCAGACATCCAGTCACAAGTAGCAAGCCCTTATCTTCAGTAGGATAATACCTAGGAATTTTGTATAGTTCAACCACTCATGAACCACCTTCTTGTCAACACCAACTGGTTTTGTGACAGGGGTGAGGCTTAATGTAATCAAGTTAGGCAGTCAGTGACCTTGTTGCACTGCTTCCTGAAGGTGGCTCTATGTTTATGCTGAGGAATAGGGGAGGGAAATGGGGAAATGACACTGGCAAGCTTTTTGTTCCTGCTGCCTCTCAGGAACATCCTCTGAGAAGAGCAAATAATCTCCTCACTTTGTGCCCCAGGTTCTCTTCAGATCACTGTCTCCACACTATCTGATCCTGGGTTGTTTGCCTTCTCTCCAAGAGCAGTACAGTGTTTTCCAGGCTGTGTCCCAACCAAGTCCACTGATCTTTAAAACTCCAGGTTTTAAACCTGCTAGTTGCAAGAACTCACAAAATTCAGCCCCTCTCATTTTCTAAGCCAATGGCTAGGAGGAGACATTTTCCTTATGCATTCCCTTTTGTGTTCTTCTCTCTCACCCTTCTCTGCAACCATGGCTCCCTCCCCTCCACAACAGCCAGGATCTGTTTCGCCCCTAAATCACATCTCCACACTTCCTACCTTCTTTGATATGGCCTTCTTTCTCCCTTTAGTTGTGGAGTTTGTTCTTCCAGTCTTCAGGTTGATTTCTGGGGTATTTGGGGTGATTGATAGTTATCTGGTTGTATTTGTGGGATGAGGTGAACCTTGGATTTTGCTACTCTACCACCATCTTCCTGTCTCTCTTAATGACCATTAATTTAAATTCTCTCAGGCATATTACTTATTAACATTTTATTTAGGTCTCTTGATGTGATTTTGTCCTGTTTTTTTGTTTGTTTGTTTGTTTGTTTAAAATTTTTTATTTATTTCTTATTTTTTTATAAACATATAATGTATTTTTATGCCCAGGGGTACAGGTCTGTGAATCGCCAGGTTTACACACTTCACAGCACTCACCATAGCACATACCCTCCCCAATGTCCATAACCCTCCCCCTCCTCCCAAGCCCCCCTCCCCCCAGCAACCCTCAGTTTGTTTTGTGAAATTAAGAGTAATTTATGGTTTGTCTCCCTCCCAATCCCATCTTGTTTCATTTATTTTTCTCCTATCCCCCTAACCCCCCATGTTGCATCTCCATGTCCTCATATCAGGGAGATCATATGATAGTTGTCTTTCTCCGATTGACTTATTTCACTAAGCATGATACCCTCTAGTTCCATCCAAATGGCAAGATTTCATTTCTTTTGATGGCTGCATAGTATTCTATTGTGTATATATACCAATTCTTCTTTATCCATTCATCTGTTGACGGACATCTAGGTTCTTTCCATAGTTTGGCTATTGTAGACATTGCTGCTATAAACATTCGGGTGCCCGTGCCCCTTCGGATCACTACGTTTGTATCATTAGGGTAAATACCCAGTAGTGCAATTGCTGGGTCATAGGGTAGTTCTATTTTCAACATTTTGAGGAACCTCCATGCTGTTTTCCAGAGTGGTTGCACCAGCTTGCATTCCCACCAACAGTGTAGGAGGGTTCCCCTTTCTCCGCATCCTCGCCAGCATCTGTCATTTCCTGACTTGTTAATTTTAGCCATTCTGACTGGTGTGAGGTGATATCTCATTGTGGTTTTGATTTGTATTTCCCTGATGCCGAGTGATGTGGAGCACTTTTTCATGTGTCTGTTGGCCATCTGGATGTCTTCTTTGCAGAAATGTCTGTTCATGTCCTCTGCCCATTTTTTGATTAGATTGTTTGTTCTTTGGGTGTTGAGTTTGCTAAGTTCCTTATAGATTTTGGCTGGATTTTTGTTGATCTTCTGGGGGAGGGGCTTGTGGTAGTGACTCTCAAGTGTCTTTGCCCGAGGCAGAGTTGCATCGCCCTTACCAGGGGCTGGACTAAGTAATCCAGTCCGATCGGGTTCACTTTCCGGAGCTTTTGTTCCCTGAACACTTTCCATAGAGTTCCGGAGGACGGGAATGAAAATGGCGATCTCCCAGTCTCCGGCCCAGAGGAGCTGAGAGCCCGGGGCCCCACTCCTCAGTGAGCCCACAGAGAACAGCTCCCAATCACTCCCGTATCCCCCGCCTCCAGCCACTCTCTGAGCTTACCCAGCCTGCGACCGGTTCAAGGTAACCCTGAGCTGAGAGCTCAGTCCTCGGCTCTGTCTCTGTAGCCGGCTTCCCCATTCTAATACCTGTGAGCTCTGTGACACTCCGATACCCCCGTTCCTTCTGTGACTGTGTGGGACCTGGGGCCACACTGACCCCGCGTGGGCTTCACCCCGGTTTAGCCTCTGGAGCAATGTCCCTCAGTGGAACAGACTTTTAAAAGTCCTGATTTTGTGCTCCATTTCTCCACTGCTTGCCGGGAGCTGGCCCCTCCCCCCATGGTCTATCTTCCCGTCGTTTTGGATTCACTTCTCCACCAGTCCTACCTTTCAGAAAGTGGTTGATTTTCTGTTTGTGGAATTGCTGTTCTTCTTTTCTTCGATCTCCCGTTGGATTTGTAGGTGTTTGCAATGTTTAGATAAGCTATCTAGCTGATCTCCTGCTACCTGATGTAGTCTCAGCCTGCTACTTCTCTGCCATCTTGACTCCTCCCTCCTTATCCTGTTTTTTATTTGGGACATATTTATCTGCTCATTTTACCTAACTCCCTGCATCTATTTCGATGTATTAAGAAAGTCAGCTTCATCTCCTGCTTTTGAAAATAGTGGCCTTATGAAGAAGAGGTCCTACGATGCCCTGCAATGCAATGTCTCCCATTATCCAAAACCTGGTGCTTCAGTGGTGTCTCCTATGTGTGTTGCATGTGCCCTATTGTGGTGAAGCCTCCTTTACCTTCAGTCCAGTCACCTTCAGTGACTTTCTTTGCCTGTGGGCAAAGGGTTTGATCACTTCATTTTTAGTGGACCAGTCTGGGGCTGCCTTAGGCTTGACTTCAGACTAGACTTTTGCCAGAGCTGCAGTAGCATAAAACTGCAGGGCACTTTCCTTGTGTTGTCTCCTGAGAAGCTTTTATTGGTGGGTAGGATCTGCAGTCAGATCAGATGTCTGCCCCCAGCCCACTGCTGGGGCTGCACTTGGACTGGTATGTATGGTTATCTTTCCCTTTCCCTAGGGTAGAAGTCACTTTGGAGTGATGCTGGACACTATCTGGGCTGCTTGCATACTCTCAGGCTGGCAGCACCACTTTGGATGGGTTCTGGCTAAGGTTGTATTGGAGCAGGCAGGTCTGCGGGAGAATGTAGGGGTTGGGCACATGGTTTAGCAAGGTTTGTGCAGTTTTGCTGTGGGAGAGGATCTGGAACCAAGTCCTGGCTAGAGGGGGCATGCCAATAGAACAAGGGGGCAGGGCATACTGCAAGCAAGCTGGGTGGAGAGTGTGAGCACTGAACTGTTTTTCACAAGTTTCTGTGTATCTAGGCAGGGGGTGGGGAATGAAAATGGTACCCTCCAACTCTTTTGTTCTTGAAGTCTCCCAAAGTTCCCTGTCCTTCAGCATACACTCTGAGATTATTAAATAAATCTCCTTCCCACATATCCCAAACATTTTTCAAAGCACTGCTTCTATGCTGCACCTCCATGGAGGTGTTTGTTGCACTGTCTCTTTAAGGGTGGAGATTCAGTTTTCTGTCTCCCTCCCAGCTCTCCTAGAGAAGAATCCTTTGTTTTTATAAAGTTCCACATGTTAAGCCTCACTGATTGTAAAAACTCCCAGAGCCAGTCCTCTCTGGACTTCTCCCTCCTGTGGACAGTGCTGGGTACCTGTTTGACTCCCCACTGTATCTTTACCTTTCTTACTCTCTTTATGTATCATTCTATATTTAGCTGTAAAAAGTTTGTTCTGTCCATTTTCTGATTTATTTACACTAATGTGAGTGTTATCTGGTTGTATCCGCGGGATAACATGAGTCCAGGATCCTCCAACTCTGCCATTTTCCCTGGAAGTCTTTTGGTACCTTTTTTTCTTCTAATAAGATCTCTGCCCCTTTGTTTCTCTCTTCTTCCGGGAGCCCTATAATGCAAATTTTAGTCCATTGTTGTTGCCATATATATTCCTTAAACTGTGTTCACATTTATTTATTTGTTTGTTTCTTTTTCTTTTCACCACTTTGATTGGGTGAGTTCCCCCACCTTATCTTCAGGTTGACTTATCCTTTCTTTTGCATCATCTAGTTTTTTGTTGACACACTCTAGCATATTTTTTTTTAAAGATTTTATTTTTATTTATTTGACAGAGAGAGATACAAGTAGGCAGAGAGGCAGGCAGAGAGAGTGAGAGGGAAGCAGGCTCCCTGCCGAGCAGAGAGCCCGATGCGGGACTCGATCCCAGGACCCTGAGATCATGACCTGAGCCGAAGGCAGCGGCCTAAACCACTGAGCCACCCAGGCTCCCCACTCTAGCATATTTTAAGGTTAGTTATTGCATTCTTTAAGGTTAGTTATTTAGCTCTGTGACTTCTATTTGATAGTTTTTTATATTTTCCATCTCTTTGTTGAAGTTCTTACCTTCTTCATTCATCTTCTCCCTGGTTGAGTGAGGATCTTTATGACCATTACTTTGAACTCTTTATTAGGTAAATTTATTTCATTATGGTTCTCCCTTCCCTCTCCCTGGAGTTTTATCTTGTTCTTTCATTTGTACCATAGTCCTCTGTTTCATTATTTTGCTTTATTCTCTATTGGTTTCTATATAATAGATTAAACAGCTATTTCTCCTAGTCATGAAAGAATAGACTTGTGTAGGAGATGGAACTTTCATTCAGCCCTGCCCCAGTTGCTGGTCATCTCTCAAACTTCTGTGCATGTCCAAGCAGTCTATTATACTTTTAATAGCTCCCAGTAGTTGAGGATGTACCAATATCTGTCAGTGTTCCACAGAATCAGGCTGACTAGAAACCAGGCCCTCAGGCAGCAGCTTTTAAAAGTATGCAGATATATGTAGTCCTGAGAGTCCACAAGCATAAGCCCTCCTGGCCCCTAGAGGTCAGCAATCATGAGGGGTGCCTGGATGGCAGTTATAAAAATTTGGGCTGCAAATGACTGTATAAGTTTCTGTCTAAGAGAAACCAGAAAGCTGGAGAAAAACCAAAAAGGGAAAGTACCAAGATGGTGTCCATAGCTGATGTTCCTTGAGAGCAGCTCCGTAGGCCACTAAGAGTGTACCAAACCTGAAGCTTGTCCCTCAATCTGAAGCCCTAGGACAAACAAAGTGGCTTACTTTAACAGAATGACTGCGGAAGGGGTGTCTCAGATTACTGTCTTTGTAGTGGTTGGGGGTGCTAAGAACCATCCCTCCAATTGCCACAGTCCCATGGGGCCCAGAAACGCAAGGCCTTCTGGCCACTAGAGCCAGGTGATCAAGGGCTATCCCCTGGGCATTGGCTGCAAAAACCAGGTACTAGATGCATGTAAAGTTTCCTTCCAGGATACAATGGCACAGAAAATCTGAGCTCTAGGTCTGTTGCCTCTTTCTGTGCCCTGAGGGTAGTAGCTGTTTAAGGATCATTTCTCCATTGATTATAGCCCTGTGGGACCTATGAGCAAAAGTTAGCCCCTATGGCCTTTAGAGCCAGGCAATGTAGAGGTGTACCATGACAGCAGTAAAACAAAAACAAAAACAAAAACAAAAACCATACAAACAAACAAACAACAAAAAAAACCCATGGTACCAGAGAGGGCTATGAGCTCCTTCTGGGTGACACTTATCATAACAGTCTCATATGACCAGGCATGTAGGCTCCACTTGCCTCTAGACCCAGGCAATCAAGAGGCACTCCCTGGTTATCAGATATTTTTAAAGATTCCCTTCGGGGGAGACAGTGGTACTTCAGACCACATCAAAGGGATAGTGCAAAGACAAGAGTCCACCAGTCTCCATCTCTGGAGAGGGATCCTATAGGTTCCTAGGTGTGTGTGTGTGTATGTGTTAAAATACATGCCTGGGGTGGCCTGGGTGCTTAGTCGGTTAAGCACTAGACTCTTGATTTCAGCTCAGGTCATGATCTCACAGTCATGAGATCCAGCCTCATGTTAGACTCCTGGAGGCTGCTTAAGATTTTCTCTCTCCCTCTCCCTCTGCCCCTCCACCCACTCTTTCTCTTAAAAAAAAAAAAAAAAAAAAGAAAAGAAAAGTGTCAGCAGGTGAGCTGGTCCCTGAAAGGGTGAGTCCAAGCATGCAAGTCCTTTAAGAGGCATTTCTTTGAGTCTTGGGAAGACAGCCCTATTGGTTTTCAAAATTAGATATTTGGGGGCTCATCTCTTAAGTGCATGTCTTAAAAGTTGCGGTGCCCAGTTTGGGGTTTGAACCCTTTCATCCTCAGAGAGAAGCTCTGGGATTTGAGTTCCCTTCCAGTTGTGAGTCACCACTACTGAGATTGTTTCCCAGCCTCTCCGACCCACTTTTTCTTCTTTACCCAATATGTGGTCATCAGTTAGCCAGTCTTTAATTTTTTTTAAACAGGAAATTGTTCCATATATAGTTGTAGACTCAGTGTGTCTGTGGGAGGAGATGAATACATGTCACCATCTTTCTATGTCACCATCTGTCAGACCTCAGAGGAAAGCTGGCCTCTCCATACTGTACTTAATGCAAAGATACTTAATTGCAGTTTCTGAAAGGAGTTGCTGTCCCTTCTTTTTTTGACTAAGTAATAATTTCCAATTCCATTAATTACAATTAGAGTATCTTATTTGCATTTCTATTTTCTTGAAAATTTTAAGGTCTTTTTGAACTAATATTGGACAGTTTTTCATAATTACATAATTACATGTGTGTATGGAAAAATACATTTTTTTCCTAAGAAGGAATTTATCTATTAGGCTTACATATTGTGTGTCTTTCTAAGGTCTTCTATATCCTTATTGGTATTTTTGTCCTCTTGATCTATGTAGATCTGAGAAGTGTGTTTAATTCTCTTATTAGTGTTAGTGTACATCTCTGTTACTTCTATTTCTTGTAGTTTTGCTTTATGAAAGTCGTTGCTATAAATTTGTTATGGAGATCTTAACAACATTATGAAGTGTCCTTTGTTGCATTTAGTAATTTTGGTCCTAAATATTATCTCGTTTGACATTAAGACTACACTTTGTCAGAATATGTTATTTGCATTTACATGATATATATTTTTCCCAATTCTCTTCATATTTGCTTTGCAAATAAATTTGGTTTATGTGGACCTTTGTAAACATAAAAATCCAACTCTATGGTTATAAACCAATATGAAAAGTCTCAGTTTCATCAGTAAATAATCCTTACTTCATCTTTTTTTGTTTATTAACCTAAATTATATATTTGTATCTGGCTTCAGTTGTTTCATGTTTTTCTATTTTATAAATACTGAATTTTTCACTGCATGCCTTATTTTACTGTTTTTGCTCTGTTTTGGAATGTAGGAAGATTTCTATTTCTTTATAATCATATACTTCTATTAATTTCTCCTCTTTGAACTCTTAGTTCCACCATAAGCAATAAAAGAATTTTTCTTTACTCCTTCCTGTCTTCTGCTTTCCAATTTTATATTATTATTTTTGTTTTAATATATATGATATTAACTGTACTTAATTTATTCTACTTGTTTGTTAGCTTCAAGTGACAACTTTTACTCACAGATACCCATAAATCCATCAGCATGCCTTATTGCCTATGGATTTTATTTTTTCCTTTTCCTCCCAATTTTATTACTTATATTATGTTCGTACTGTGTGTCTTAATATTAGTTTGTCACAATTATCTACACCTTCTAATATTGGTATTATAGCTAAATATATCTAGTGTTAAACTGCAAATCTTAGGTTGACTCTTCTGAAATTATTCTATAGCTGTCTACAGCTTATTTTCTATTGTATTTCATAGGTAAGTTCCTGGGATCAACAGTCTTAAGATTTTACATGTTAATAACTGTCTCTGGCCTTTATACTTGAAGGACAGATTAGCTGGATATAAAATTCTGACTTACATTTTTCTTTCTTTAAAAATATTTTTGTTGAGAACTCTAATAGAAATCCAATTTTCTTTTCCTTATTAGTAAATTGAATTTTTATTTTATATATTTAAAGAAATTCTTTCTTTAGCTTAAAGTCCAACACTTTCACTAAGTTTGATCTTGGTGTTGTTCATTTGGGGTCCAAGTTCCCAAGTATACAGTGTACCCTTTGTATGGTAGCCTTTATTTCAGGATTTATTCCTCCAGCGACTTTTCAAACATAAACAAACATTTACATTATTACCTGAAAATATAAGATAATGGAAAAAAACCACAAATGACATCATTTAAGAAATATTTATCAGTTCATTGCTTGTTTGTTCCACATATCTAGTTATAGTAATGTTAAGATGGGTCTGGTAGTCAGTATTGTGTACTATTATAATGCACAGGTACTAGAGTTAAGATACTAGTTTAGATACTAGCCCTGCTGTTTTATTAGCTGTGAAATCTTGGGCAATTTTCTTAAACTTGTTTTTCTGCTTCAACTTTGTTATTTATAAAATGGAGAAAACAGTGCATTTTCCTAACATTTTTATGAAATTAAATGAGATAACACACAGTCTTAAACATGCTAAAAGGGACTGAAGTATTCATTTTCATTTCAGATTTTAATGAGTGCCATAGGTTATAGTCATCAGATAATTTCTTAAAGATTTTTTTTTAATTAATTTATTTATTTGACAGACAGCAAACACAAGTAGGCAGAGAAGCAGGCAGAGAGAGAGAGGAGGAAGCAGGCTCCCTGCTGAGCAGAGACCCCGATGCAGGGCTCAATCCCAGGACCCTGGGATCATGACCCCGGCCGAAAGCAGAGGCTTTAACCCACTGAGCCACCCAGATAATTTCATTCTTCCAGTTGTTTTGTGTAATCACAAAACCCTTTGTATAAAAGATATGACAGTAGAAAGTAAATGAACCAGTACAGAGGAAATACGACTTCCAATCCTGGAGTTACTATGTGCTTAAATCCATCTATTGATTATTTGTCAGATGGGCATAATATTTGCACAGAGTTCTTGGCTCCATCTTTCCCAGGAGCCTATGTTATCCTCTTTGCCTGGCTGCCATGTTCTTATTATTAAAGAATGAGCCTGATTTCTACCTACTTTGCTGGGGTAGGACCCTCTCAGTGTGCAGTAACGGCTCACAGGACTTCCTTACTAACTTCTAGTTTAATTCTCATTGTATTTTCTGACAGCTTTCTGATTCCATGGATGTTTCCCCCAGAAGCAACTTAAGGGCAGAGATTATATTTATAAACTAGCTTTGATAATGCCTAAGTTTTTTTGGTGAACAATATGTTTTTGTCAAATTTACATTCCCTAAAGAATGATTATAAGGGTAAAATGGAAAAATATAAATGAAGTTTTCCTAGAAATGCATTAAGTGTAAATGTTTAGCAATTATAAATAAATGGGACCTAGCTTTAGAGATTTAAATTGAAGGAATTATGCCATTCAAAACTAAATAAATTCACCACAGTAAATAGGAAAAACAAGGGCATCCACTTTATTTTAATATGCCTTTTCAAACCAAACAACATTACTAGTATATTAAATAGCTTTAAAAGATGTGTTACCTTTTTAAGAAGTAGGCACATCTCTAAGTGTTAGTTTATCATGTTTTCATTTGTTTGAGGAGCAAACAATAGGCTGTTCATTTTACCTTCCTCTGTGATATGTATAAACACTCCTGAAAGCCTACAGCTTATCTCTGAGCTCCTCAGTGCTGTCCAATTATAAACACAGTTGTAAATATATCTGACCTGGTAACAAAAATGCAACACCATTTCTTATCCTATTAATGTAGGGTATAAAATTTCCATTAGTAATCTTATACTTATGGTAAAAAGAGAAAAATATGAAAGCATTATGGATAAAGGTTAAAAGCTGTACAGATGGAAAGTATTTAGAAAATATTAGTGTCAAAAATGTGAAATTTGTCATTAAAATTTCCACATCTCATTTAGGTATCTTGCCCATCTCCATCACATCTATAATCATCATTCTAGTGATGTCCTAGATTGAAGAGATAAGTCTTAGAGTAACAATTAGGAGATTATAATAGTTTGATTTGCATCAGCTCCCACAATGACTCCCTATTCCTTAATAAATAAAGCATAGGTTATTTAATAATTCAAGGATTATTTGCATACTTTGAAATTTTTTCTGCTGCATTATCTTTGCAAGCTCAATATCTATTAAATGTTTATCCATTCTTTATGATACAGGTCCATGATTCTTCCCCTTCACTTTTGGCTTATAATTTTCTAAAATTATTTCTGCCTTATCTCTTGTGTAACAACCGTGTAACAACTGTTATTCATTCATTCATTTATGAACCACATATTTATTGGGATTCCTATATGTAATGTACAGTGCTCTGTACTGGGGATTCTATTTGGTAAGTAGAAATACATAGTCCCTGATAACTGATGTGTTCTAGGGAAGTAGTAAGCAGTCAGTAGAAGTTAGGTTTTCTCCATTTCTGGTTTTATACTAGACATGCAAAAAAATTTTACTCTTTACCACCTCTCTATCTCCACTCTATCTTCTTAAAGAGTCTGTGTTCACCCTTTTTGAAAAAGTGCACAACCAAAACAACTGCTAAGTAGACAGTGGACCAGTTGACTCCATAATGTAGCCATTGAACCAGACTTACAATCTTGATCCAAGCTCAGACAACCCATTTTCTTTTCCATAATCTTGGAATTTGAAATCTGAATTTATTTAACCTTTTTTGGTACTTAAATTACAGGTTGATAAACAGTAGCAAACCTATGTGGCTAGTCTCTGCTATGTTAATTGAAGAATCAAGGGGAAAGGTCATTGTTGAAAGAGAGGAGATGAGCAGAGGCTTGCAGAAAGAAATAGAGAATCGAAGAAGGTAATTTTGGTTCCCAAATGATTACACTCTTTGGGAGGCTACATTTTTGGTATTCTGATACATTTTCCCATTTGCTTAAGTTAAGTGAATGTGTGTGCCTTGCTACCAAATGTAACTTGACAGAAATTTATCAGACAGAAAAAAAGATGTAGAATATTAGTGACAGTGAAACTTTCTTCATTCAAAGCAGAGGAATCATTTTACTTATGGATGGATGGTGAAACACTTAATAAACTGTCTCCCACATTTTCTTGGCATACAATAAGACTGAATCTTTTGGGAAAGGCAGTTTGCCACTCCCAAACAGAAGGCTATAGCACTAAAAATATTAAAATCTCTCATGAAAAACTCTGTCCTTCTCTAAATGATCCTAAATTCTGAAATTTATATATTCAGGACAAGAAATCAATTGAATGGTATGTTGGAGTGCAGCTGGTGAGTTCTCTGCCCTGTTTTGGCCACATCTATCACTAAACTACACAGTTCAGCAAAAAGCCAGGATTCTGACTTTTGGGATGATATGAGGGACAGGCTGAAGATAATAGAAGACCTCAATTATACTAGATTATTGGGGTTTTTTGTGGACATCTCATGCTAAATAAGGTTGATATGATTTCCCAAAATATGGTGTCGTCAATAAATTCAGTATGAGCCTTGGGGGAAGTGGCATTCTTCACATAACATGAGAAAAAATTTGTAGAACAGTACATTATTTTCCTGTCTCTGTTTACTGTATTCATTGACCTCTTCATTCATGAGTCTTTGTGGTATCTTGGCACTCTTCTGAACATAGACAATGCAACAGTGAATAGAACAAAGTTTCTCCCCAAAGGGCTTATATTCTAATGGGAGAGAAATTTAAGATACAATCATGAAAATAAAATAATGGACTAGAAAGGAATTATGGAGACGATAACATATTATCTAGAGTAATCAGGGAACTTTTCTCTTACAATGGTATAATTGAACTGAGACCCAGACAATAAGAAAAGGTCAGCTATGCAAAGATTTGGGAAAGGAGTTTTCTTTTTCTTTTTTTTTTTTTTTTTTCATAATTAAGTACAATTTACCTGTGTGTGTTTTTTTTTTTAAGATTATTTATTTATTTGGCAGAGAATAAGAGAGATCACAAGTAGGCAGAGAGGCAGGCAGAGAGGGGAGGGGAAGCAGGCTCCCTGCTGAGAAGAGAGCCAGATGCAGGGCTCAATCCCAGGATCCTGAGATCATGACCTGAGCTGAAGGCAGAGGCTTATCTCACTGAGCCACCCAGGTGCCCCTGGGCAAGGAGTTTTCAAAGAAAAAGAAACAGCCAGTGAAGACCTTGAGACAGGAACATACTTGGTGTGTTCTAGAGGTAGAAAGAGGTTCAGAATAGCTGGAGCCCAGTAAAAAGATGATGCATATTGTGAAAAGTTAGATGAAAGATATTACCAAAGTCACATAAAATATAGCCTAATAGGCCACGTTAAGACAGTTGGATTATATTGCAATTGTGATTGCCAAGGTATTAAAGAGTTGCAAACAGAAGGGTAATTTGAACTCATTTGAGTATAAAAAGGACAGCGTCTATACTTTGAGCAAGAAGAATTGAAGTGGGTTGCCTTCTTTCACTATTATATTTGTGAAATTTATCACTGTGGCATATAGCTGTAGTCCATTTTGATTGTTGCATAGTATTGCATTGTATGAATACACTTATGTTTTTGTATCTTAAAAAAATTTGTAGTGGGGAATGGGAAAAAGTAGGTTTTGTAATAATCTGAGAGACATGAGAAAGGCTGGGCTGTAGTGAAGATGCTGAAAAGTAACTAGCAGAACACATTGGATGTGGGGATGGTGAGAAGAGTGACTGATGACATTTAGGTCTGTGGGCCTGAGCATTTGGGTCAATATGAAGCCATAATTGAGATTGTAAAGGATGAAAGAAGACCAGATGGAAATCAAGAAGTAGATTTCAGTTGTGCAAGGCTTAGGCTGCCTATTCACAATCTGAGTGTAAAGGACTGAGGAGACAACTATATTTATGGATTTGGAGCTCATTGATGTATTTTGGGTCCAGCAATAAATAATGGAGTCATCAGCATATAAATAATATTTAAAGCCACGCGGAGGAAGTAATGATTGAGTGAAGTTCAGGTGAGAGAGGATAGATAAAGGGGTCTAGGATTGTGCTCTTGGTTGCTGAAACATTTTAGTGTGGAAGAAAAGGAGAAGCCAGCAAAAGACACTGGGAGGTATTATATAGTCAGAAAGACTAGGGAAAAGCCTATTACAAGAGGTGAGTGGTCAGTCATATCAAGTATTGCCAAGAGATTGAATAAGAAGAGTAGAATCACTCATATAATTCCTCAAGATGAAGGCCATAGTGACTTGAACAGAGGTAAGCCCAACTTGAATGATCTTTAGGAGAGAATAGGAAGAGAGAAATGGTTATAGTAATTATAGTAATTATACTTAAGAAATCTTCTGAGGAATTTTGTGCTGAAGAGTTGCAGAGAAATGCAGAGAAAAATCAAAAGAGGTTCTTATTAAAAAAATAGAATAAAAAGGTAAACTTGTGTGTTAGCAAGAATGATCCAGGAATGAGAGGCCAACTGACATCATTGGAAAGAGAGGGGAATGATGGCAGAGGTGAAGACATTGGGTAGATAAGTGGGGATAGGATATGGAGCAATACAGTCCAATAAAAATATAATGTGAGCCCTGTATGTAATTTAAAAACTTTTTAGTAGTCACATTAAATTCCTAAAAAGATATAAGTGAAATTAATTTTAATAATATATTTAACCCCAAATATCAAAATATTTAATACATATTAATATAAAATGATTGAGACATTTTTAATTCCTTTTATCATATTAAGTCTGAAATTTAGTGTGCATCTTATATTTACTGCACATATCAATTTTGATGGGTCACAGGTTAAGTGCTCAATAACTACATAAAACTAGGGGCTACTGTATTGGACAGTGTAGATATATAGTAATAGCTAGAGATTTTGCACGAGGTAAATGTATGGAAGTTTCATCTATTGTAATATAAAGAAAGATAGAATAGCTATGTTTGGTGTTGGGAATTGCAAGTAGTTCTTATCTGATTATATATATATTTAAGTTATGAGGAAGAAGTGTTAAAAACTTTAAAAGAAGAGGACAAGGAGGGATTATCAAATTATCATTTTAGAGAGTGGAAAGATGAGCCTTTAAGCTCATTAGCTCCAGAACATAGGAAATGGGTAAAGTCCTAGTTCAAGTTTTTGCTTAGCCCCATAAGCCTCAGAGAAGTGGCCATATTTGACTGTTTTTTCTAGGGGCAGCATGTTATGGAGCAGTAGAACCTAATTAGATTTCAAGCATTTGCATGTCAGTAATGGAAACCACTGAGCAATATACTGTTCAAAAAAAAAAAAAATCAGTATAATGAAGAGGGGCCAGCGCTTAAACTCAAGTCACCATAGCCTCTGTATTTATCCCGTGGGTCTAGTATGAGGTGTAATGGAACCAATTGGAAAAGGACAGCAATTTTCCACTATGTGAACAGTAAAATGGAAGAAACTTCTTTGCAGAAAGAATGAATGAAGCATGTGTAGAAAAAAGCAGAAATGAAAGACCAACAACCCCAGAGAGATTTGAGAGAATAACTGTTCCACTTACTAGTTCCAATCCCTTTTCAAGTTCACTGCTTTTCTTAGATTTTTGGATTCCAAGACATAGCACCCATCCTGCTATGAAATAGATCATTCTCCTTTTATTATCCTCGTTTAGTGATTTCTGGGATTTGCAGTCCTGCCTCCCTCATATGTAGGGATAATGAAGTCCTGAGTTTATATGGATTTAGCGGGTCAGTTGTAAAGAATTGTATCATAAGGGACTGATTGAGCAGAGATACCTGATGTGTGGTCATTGAACACAGAGAACTCATGATGCCTACCATTCAATCTTATTTTTAAAAATATATGCATATTTTTATTGACGAATTGTATAGTTCAACATACATCTCTTACAAAAAAGACAAAATGCCAAAGAAAGAGAAAGAGCCCACCCATAACTCTAATAAACGTAACTCACTACTGTTTTGTTTCATTTTTCATGTATTATTTACTGAATTGAATGCCAACATATCTATAGTCATCATAATGGCTTTTTCCCCCCTACAAATGGCAGAGAAGAGAAACTTCCAATTATCATAGAAATGCATCCCTATAAAGAACATTCCTCATTCTCTTTGCCTCCTTAACTCCACTTGACCTCTTTCTTTATTTCATTTCCATAGAGAATTGTTATTTAGCTTTTGCTCCTTGAAATTTCTTAATTGCAACTCTTCAAAATACCATGGAAATGCAGGCATGTTCTTGGAATTTCAGTGAGAACTTTCATTCAGGCTTTAGGTGGATCCTGCATGGAGATAGGGCGGCTGCTGTTGGGGAGATTTCCAGACTAATAGCATTTTTTTAATTTCCTCAGCATTGTGCAATGCTTCCTTGGGAGCTCTTCTAATGCCTCAGCTTAGGGACAGCCTATGGAACTGGAGTCTAGCTCAAAAGAGCTGTCACTGCAATAGTAACAACCTACATGGAATCTTGGAAAAGAAGAGAGAAAGCTGGTAGCATTTACACAGGGTTTCTGCAAAGGCTCTTCTTCTGGGTGAAGTAATTATTCTGGGGCATTACCTGTCAACAAAACAGCATCCCAAGAAGGGGAGTTAAATGCCAGAGACTTCTGAAAACAGAAGGAAGACTACCCTCAATTTCAAGGTCTTTGCTTTTGGCAGCTCCCTTAGTTATGTAATGGGAGAAGGAATTTTCCTTAGACTTCACACAATGAGAAGCATGGACTGTGAGATCCTTTTTGAATAAGTCAATTTTCTACTACTAAAATGAGCTAAATATGCAGTATTCACCAGCCCAGAGAGGTATTTGATTTTGTTTTTATAATACTGAAAACTCTCTTGATACTCACAGTGAGTCTGTAGGGGAGCAGTAACACAATGTGTATCTGCTTTTTCAATTTAGGAAATCTTGTTGAATATATGATAGGGCGACTGGGATGAAGTTTTACAGAAGCCACATAGAGACATAAATCCAGGCATTTTTTTTTCACCTACCTCTTTCATTGGCTAGCTTTCTTACTCTGTCAAACTCATCTGTACTGTGTCAAAATAGTACAATTATGCCAAATTATCTACATTTGTTTTCAATTTAGTGAAGACCTGCCTACATGCAGGTGGTAGTTTATGGCATATAATATTTTCTTTCCTATTACCCTGAGTTCATTTCTTATTCCTTTAACAAATGAAATACTAGCTGGAATTTATTGAGCATGTATGTATATATTATATTATCTACTAGAATGTTTCATGAGGTCAGGGACCATCTCTGCTTGTTCACCCCTGAACCAGCAACACTTGTAGCTGTAGTTAGCCTATGCTGTCTCATCAACAGAATGAAAGTGTTTATTGAATGAACAAATTGTCTATATTCACATGTTAAAAAACCCTTGTAAAAATAGGTATTATTATTGCCTTAGTTTTATCTCACATAAAGATCTGAGACATCTTTATGTCTCAGATAAGTTACCACTTAAAATTCACACAGTGAATGAGTAAGAAAAGAGCTGGGATTCAAAGCCAGGTTTGGTCTTCTCTATGATCCTTTCTCTTTACTCGGCCATGCTACCTCAAACATAGCTTTGAGGTGAACATCTACCATTTTTCTGACAGGATCATTGTTAATTCCATGCTTTGTTGCCTTTAAGGAAGCTGAGCACCAAGTTTCTTCCAAAATGATTCAGAGTAAGTTATTTGCTGATTTTTCTCATTTTATTTCTCAGACATGCAAAGGCAGTTTTATGTTAACATGTTAACTCAGTTGTTTTGGGTTCAGGTTTGCTTTAGAGACTGAGTTAGCTACTCCTTTCCCCCTGCTTTTCCAGTAAGCCTGTCTTGTTGCTGTACTCACCACATTCTACTCTAAAGACCCACTTTCTGGGGAATTATGTGGGTGGGAGACCTCTGTACTATAGCTACACCACATGATACCATATGGTAACAGGAATTGGTTGGCAGTCTGTTATGGAAGTTAATGAGAAAAAGTTTCATCTTTTAATAAGCAAAAGTTGGTCTGATTAAGGTTCTTTATTCACTTAAATTTCATAAAATGTTTGTCTTGAAAAGTAACGTAAGAATATACCAAGACACCTAGATATAAGAGCCCTCGCTTCCATCTAGTTACTACATTCATTTTTTTCTGTTAAATTCCTATATTGCTTGAATTTTAATTTCTGTTTCACTTTAGGCCATTTGAATTTCTCTAGTATCACTTTTTTGTATACTCCTTTCTCAGTCCCACGTTAATGTCATTTGATAGTTTTTGATTTATTCATTTTTGCCACCTCTCTTCTCTCTGCTTCTGTAATTTTTTGCTTCTATAAAAGACATATTGAGTCTCTTTTCTTCTTTATATATTTACCTTACTGCTTGGAGAATATCTTTGGTAGGAAGAAAAGGCTGCTGGCTATTTATTCATTTACACTAGAAAAAAAAAAAAGAAAACAACCACACTACCAAAACACACACACACACACACACACACACATACCAGTTTCATGTGGAAAAGAGATCTGCAGACATGTATGTATGGTTTCTTAGGTGTCTTGTTTTTCTTTCATTTACATTCCCATTTTTGGCTACTGCATCACCACCTATCATGTCATTTCTTTTTTTTTCTTTTTTTTTTTTTGATAATGCTTTTATCTCTCTCATTCATTTCTCCCATGACACCTTAGACTATCCAAAGTGTATAGATCATATTAAAAGCATTAGGATTCTACTGCATTTTATTTCCTCAGGAGACAGGAGGAAAACTGCTTGCTATTCTGGTATTTTCATTAAGGTAAACACGCCAAACTGAGAGAGCAATATTAATGCCAATAGTCTAGTTTCTATCTGCCTGATGACATGTTCTGACTTTATCTCACCTTTCCTGATATCACTTTTTTGGCAAAGAGCATATGAGGTTACAAAGATTCTGAGGGCTGGGAAAATTAAATAACTAATTTGCCTATTTGATGAGTGGTATGAATGTCAGCGCTTCTCACTTTTGGCACTATGAATATTTTTGAATACCAGTCCAAATACATTCAGCTGTTGGGTATTAACTATGTCTGCTCAGGAAGATTGCCAGTTGCAGAATGGAGCAAAAACTTTGAACTTGGGGTACATCATATTATTCTGATGGAAAAATCCGCTAGACAGGGATTGATATAGTCATTAACATGGATCCAAAGATCTATTGATAAGAGATTTAGGACATCTGGAGCTTCCCAAGTCCCTTCTTCAACTTTCCCTGAATCCCACTACTTAAGAATATGTCCAGCAACTGGGCTCAGGTAGACCCTATTCTCATTACCTCTAATTTGGCACTTATATTGCTATATATGCTTTAGACACATATGCATATGGGACAAAAATGTCCTCTCTTTGAAATAGAAGAATACAGTTCTTTAACTATCTCTATCCAATATCTTACTCATAATTCATCCTCAACCATAATTTTTAATGATGATGGTCACTGAGTTTCCTCTTGTTTTACATTTAAGCTTAGGCTATGTGATCTCTTCTTGCCTAGCTTTTAAACTATTTCCTAATTTTTTATCACTTTTTTTCTTTGTTCAAATCTTTGAAAGTATGAATTTTAAATCTGATTTTGATGAGCTCAAGGGAAATAGATTCCAATATGAAAACGGCTAATTGTTTAGGGAAGTCTGAAGAATGATTTGTGAAAAAATAGTGATGAGCGTGAAGCTGAGGGCAGAAGAATTATGAAAAATGAAAGTTAGATGGTTAAGTGAAGACACTTGACAAAGGCATTACTGTCATCCTAGTTTTGGAAGCAGGAAACTAGAAATTATTCCTGCTTCTTCATAATTTTATTCCCATCACTTTCTTTCTTTTTTTTTAAGATTTTATTTATGTATTTTTCAGAGAAAGAGAGAGATCACAAGCTGGGGGAGTGGTACATAGAGGGAGAAGCAGGAGCCTGCTGAGCAAGGAGCCTGATGTGAGACTCAGTCCCAGGTTGCTGGGATCATGACCCAATCCAAAGGCAGGCACCTAACTGACTGAGCCACCCAGGTGCCCCATTCCCATCACTCTCAATGACTTGTCAATTTTACTTCTAAATGTCTCTTGAATATGTCCAATTATCTTTATGTCTGCTATCTCTACTCTTGTTAAAACCCCTACATTAACTTTGTGGGATCCTATAATAACATCATTTTTATCATCCATTTATTCATTCATTTGTTTATTATGTCATTAAAAATTATTGAATATCAGCAAAGAAATACAGTAATGCATAAAAGATGCTTTCTCTACCTTAATGAATTATATAGTTTAGTAGGGGGAAAATCTCTTAAAAAAATAAGCCAAACAAAGTGACATAGAAAACATCAGGGTGGCTCTTTCTAGTTGTAACTTGTCTGTATCACATCCAGGGTGATTATCTTAAAATGCAGACATACATGTTATTCCTGTGATTAAAATGGGTCATCATTGCCCTTCAGATGAATGCAGAACTCTTTAACTTTGCCTCAAGACCTTCCATGCTCTAGCCTTTGCTTACTTCTCTTGCCTCTTTTCATCTCTCTACATATTTCCTTCAGGTTTTCTCTTTTTTTACCATTTCTTACCTTAAAACCTTTTCAAATGCTCTCCTCTCTTCCTGAAAATCACCCCTCCAACCTCCTTTACTTCTCTTCTTAGATCTCAGTTTAGATTTTATATCCCCTGGAAAGCATTCCCTCCTCTCCTTTGTGAGTTTGGAGAACCTGTGCTCTGTTCCCATAGTAACCCTTGTTAGCCCATCATAGCACTTGCCTCTTACTGGAAAACTTTGTTTTAAGTTTTGTCTTACCTGTTAGGCTATGTGTTCTATGTCTGTTCAAGTTAGTTGTATCCCTAGGAACAAATACAGTGCCTAAGTAAAGTGCAAAATAAATAAATAATTCCATCTCATTTAATGTGTTATGTGGCCATTCTTCCTCCTGAACATTTCAAATTAGTCCCTTCCTTTCACTCTCTTCCCCATCTCTGGTTCAGGCTTTATTATACCAAGACTCTCCAAAGCACTCATTTTACCTTTAGCTGGCATGACTCTGTATGTTTCAGTGGGAGTGATCTTACTAAGAGGCAACCATGATCATACTATTCCTTTGCTTTAAGAAAACATCTGGGGTTTCTTATTGCCTAGCATAGAGCCCCAAATTACTGAGTAGCATAATAGGCCCTCTAATTTTTCCTTGGTGTTCTCTAATCCTGCTGTTTCATACTGTTTCATACTTCATTACAATCACTCTTCAATTTTCTGAGAAATTTCTATTCATCTGAACTTTGTCAACCATATCCCTTTGTTCTGAGACCCTACCCTAAAGCTAAAGAGAGTTTCCCCTCCTTTGTACTACCAGTGTGCATTGCACGTATCTCTATTAAAGTGTTTTGCATGTGGTGTTTCAAATATTCATATAGCTTTTACTTCTCTACTACTGAGCCATTTTTTATTCTAAGTGTTAAAAACAAGAGCAACAAAAGCGAAAATGAACTTTTGGGACTTCATCAAGATCAAAAGCTTCTGCACAGCAAAGGAAACAGTCAACAAAACAAAGAGGCAACCCATGGAATGGGAGAAGATATTTGCAAATGACAGTATAGACAAAAGGTGGTTATCCAGGATTTATAAAGAACTTCTCAAACTCAACACACACAAAATAGATAATCATGTCAAAAAATGGGCAGAAGACATGAACAGACACTTCTCCAATGAAGACATACAAATGGCTATCAGACACATGAAAAAATGTTCATCATCACTAGCCATCAGGGAGATTCAAATCAAAACCACATTGAGATACCACCTTACACCAGTTAGAATAGCCAAAATTAGCAAGACAGGAAACAACATGTGTTGGAGAGGATGTGGAGAAAGGGGAACCCTCTTACACTGTTGGTAGGATTGCAAGTTGATACAGTTGATACAGCCAATTTGGAGAACAGTGTGGAGATTCCTCAAGAAATTAAAAATAGAGCTTCCCTATGACTTTGCAATTTCACTACTGGGTATTTACCCAAAGATACAGATGTAGTGAAAAGAAGGGCCATCTGTAGCCCAGTGTTCATAGCAGCAATGGCCACGGTTGCCAAACTGTGGAAAGAACAAAGGAGCCCTTCAACAGACAAATGGATAAGGAAGATGTGGTCCATATACACGGAGTATTATGCCTCCATCAAAAAGGATTAATACCCAACTTTTGTTGGTATACAAAAGTTGGGTATTCATCATTGATGGGACTGGAAGAGATTATGCTGAGTGAAATAAGTCAAGCAGAGAGTCAATTATTATATAGTTTCACTTATTTGTAGGGCATAACAAATAGCATGGAGGACATGGGGAGATGGAGAGGAGAAGGGAGTTGAGGGAAATTGGAGGGGGAAATGAACCATGAGAGACTATGGACGCTGAAAAACAATCTGAGGGTTTTGAAGGGGCGGGGGGTGGAAGGGTGGGGGAACTTGATGGTGGGTATTATGGAGGGCACGTATTGCATGGAGCACTGGGTGTGGTGCATAAACAATGAATTCTGTTACACTGAAATTAAATAAAGAAACAAAACCAAAACCAAAAACAAAAACACAAGAGAATACGGCCAAAATGGAGTCACTTATGTTAAACCTCACGTCACCAAACCAAGACTTAATTATGGTTTTGGTTCTCCCAAAATGAATTCTTTTTTTTTTTTTAAATTTTTTTTTTTTAGATTTTATTTATTTATTTGACAGAGAGAGAGAGAGAGATCACAAGTAGGAAGAGAGGCAGGCAGAGAGAGGGGGAAGCAGGCTCCCTGCTAAGCAGAGAGCCCCATGTGGGGCTTGATCCCAGGACCCTGAGGTCATGGCCTGAGCTGAAGGCAGAGGCTTGCTTAACCCACTGAGCCACTCAGGCGCCCCCCAAAATGAATCCTTAAAACAATCAGAAATCACCTGAACATCACTAGTCAAGTAATCTGCCCGATAAGCCCCTGCCCCCTAAAGGAAGATGGTTTTGCAATAACCAACCAACTTTTTTGCTTCCTTCTGCCTATAAAATCTTTCAGTTTGCACAGCTTCTCAGAGCTCCTTTCTATCTACTAGATTGTATGATGCCTGATACACAAATCACTGAATAAAACCAATATGATATTTAAGGTTTAGTCAGTTGAATTTTATTTTAATTTCATATTAGCATCTAGTGTTTTTTGTGTCTATGGGGGAAGAAAAGGGAAAATACTGAGCAAGCTGCTGTATCTTTTATGGTAGAGTTAAAGACACAGTATATTATAGATGTATTATCTACCATACATTTGGCAAAAGACAATCTTCCATGTAAAATTACTGGCACAGAAAGCATCTATAGGCAGAGATGTCATCAGCCTGTCATCTATGACTAAATGGTTTTCTTTATGCAATTATCACTGCCTACCTTTAGGATAGAGATACACACCAGTGGGCTCACAACTCAGGTAAGCTCCTTCTTTGCATATCTTTACAAATATACTTCTGGCAGTGCAGTTGGTCTGGGGACAACTTCTGGCTTCTTCCTCTCTAGAGGATGTAAAAATAACAACTATTATTATTAAGACTTTAGTTTAATAATGAGAACTATAATTTTGGTACAACACACTTCAAAATTCCTACTAATTATACATAATTCCTGTTACTGAAGACACTCATAATAAGCAACAAATAAGCAACACGAATAAGAAGACATGTGAAAAGCATGTACCTTGTCTGCAATCAGTGTTGGGATGAACATAGGCTTTAATGATCTTTATTATTTGATTAGCACACCATGAAGGCCAAAGAAGAGGTAGTCTGTGACCCTTATCTGCAGTAATATTTGCATCAGATTAATTGCATTTGAATAGGAAACTTATCATCTGATTTATTAATTTTCATGAATCCTCTATTTCTCAAGTACCAGAGGAACACTCACAGCAAAAAGCACTAAAAAAAAAAAAACTATAAATAGGCAGGAAATACACAGTCAAAGGTGGATTGCTAGTGTAATCCCTAAGAAACTTAAATGAATATAGCTTTCTTTTCATTCCTAGGAAAGGCGTAGTCTAAGTAATTTATGAAGCACTAGCCAGAAATTAACAATGCAATAGCTTCCACTATTATTGGCTCTCCCTAACATGGACCACAACATGAAATATGTTTCTCAAATTGAAGTCAAGGTCAAAGCATATTTTTGAGATGCATATGGCTTACAAAGAGCTTATAAAGAAAGGTTTGATAGCGAAATATACTTTGTTGAGAAGAGGGTTCTGATAGGGTTAGGGTTAAAATAATTCTGCCAAACATGCCAGCAGCCAGGCAGATTTTGAAATTGTTAACTTGAGTCATTTTCTTTCTATCACCTTTAAAAGTTCGAAAGATTTGACTTAGTACAAGAACTGAGGAAATCTCAGATTGCCCCTTAGTGTAGTTCAACAATCACAGAGGCTTCTCATCTTAGAAATTTCAGAACACTTTTCTTTCTAATGATGAAAAGAAATATAGAGATCATACATTAAAAAATCTCTTTTTCAGAGGAACTTAGAGATATGCAAAGAATTTTAAAACTGGTAAGTTACACAACTACAACTAAATACATATATGTAACCAGATTCTCTGAATTGAAATATTTCTCCTATTCCTTAGATATGTTTGCATCACAAAAATAAATCATTTGTTAATATTAAGGATTTTAAATAATTTAGATAAAGACTGAACTGTACTGTGTCTTGTTTAGAAAATCCTTTCTTTATAGGTAGAGAAATCCTTTCTTTATAGGTAGAGAAATAGGCAGTTCTTATCCACTATTTTTGGCTGAAACTATTGATATATCCCAAATGTTTAAAGAAAAAAAACTTTACATGAATTCTGGAACTTAGTGGTAATTGTTTTCCATATATACAAATCATTTTATTATATTACCTAATAAAAAAGTTAGTTTTAAACTTTATTATACTTTAAAAATAAAACTATTGTTCTTCATATTATTCAGACTACTAATAATTTTTTAACTCATGATTCTTTTTTTCCTAACTGGAAATATTTAATTGTATTCTAGATTCATAAAATCTTTTTACCCAAGGGTTTCCAAATATTCTATAAGCTTTGATCTCACCATGGCTTGGTTTAAAAACTAAACAAAACAAAAACAGTATAGTGCACTCAAATTTAGCACTTTCTTAGCACTTAAGTTTATGCTTCTTTGCCTAGTGCCATCCTCTATGAACATGAACATCTCACTGTAATCTTTTTACCTAGAAAATTGCATTTGGAAAACACCTTTATGTAGTACTTCACATGTGGTTTCTTAAAAGGACACAAGGTTTTATAGGAAACAGTCTTTTTCTCAAGGAGCTAACAGTTTTTAAGAAGATAAGCCATGAGTTAAAACTTAAAAATATACTAAGAAGTATGTGTTTAGTATGTGGGGGTAAATACAGTATTATTAGGGGATCAGAGAGGACTTCATGGAACAAATGACTTTGGGTTTGAGCTTGGAAGATTACATAGGTGGAGAACAAGAAGGGAGTATTATAGTGTAAGATATCCTATGTTAGAAGTATTGAAGATTAGAAAGTATAAGGTATGGCTAGTTCCATTTTGTGAAAAGGCAGTTGAGAAGAGGCACTTAAAAAAAAAGTTTATTTATTTACTTTACAAAGAGAGAGAGAACATGAGCAGGAGGGCAGAGGGAAAGAGAATCTCAAGCAGACCATGTGCTGAGCATGGAGCCTGACATGCAGCTCAATTTCATGACCCCTAAGTCATGACTTAGGGACATAATTTCAGCCCAGTCATGACTTGGGCTGAAACCAAGAATTGGACTCTTAACTAACTGTGCCACTGAGGCACCCCAAGATGAGGCACTTTTCAATTCCAAACCCAAGATCTAAGTAAGAGGTGTCATGTGCCTTTTTTTCTAAAATGACAACTTAAGTGATTCGCCGTTCACATGTTCTCCAATATATTTCAAGTTTGTCTTCTCTCTGGGTATTTAGAAAAGTCTGTAATTAAAGGGAATTCAGTGTCCCATGAGGGAAGAACAAAACCTCTCACTCGATGAGAATTTTCTAGCAAAAGGAACGGATAGCACCACATCACTATAAAGCAGTGCTACTCGAAGTATGTTCTGAACAATTTAAAAGTGTTGGAAGCCAAACCACTTAAGATAAGTATACAAATTGAGAGTAAGAATTTAGAGATTATTTTGGCAATATCATGTCACAGCATCCAAGCCCAAGGCTGGTGGACTTGTTTTGTTGAGCAGGGTGTAGAACAGTTTCGCATATCGAACTCATGTGCTGATTCATGAGTGACACGAACTGCATTTTGATCATATTCAGGGAACCATGTCATAGTCTGTGATGGGCTAGAAATGAAAAAAAAAAAGTTTCTTCACTATAGAGAAGCACTACAATGAAGAGTTGAAGTGAACATATATTCACCTTTTCTCTTTAGCAAATATTAATCTTATGCCTTCTACATGTTATTTTCTTTCTAAAGTAGTGTTTTTCTCACAGGGTTTGCTGAGAAAATGATGTTCACCTTTTCCTCCCAAATTTAGCTACTTTTCTCCTGACCATGGAAACTAGGGGTCAGGAACTATTGTCCTAATAAGTAAGACAGAGATATGCTAATAATGCTAAAAGTTTGAAAACATGTCTCAATGTGGTGGGCATTCCAAGTAGTTCACAAATATCCACTTACTGCGTATCATGGTCCAGTCAGAAAAATAATAACCGCAGTAAGTATCCAGGTAGGGGAAATTTAGGAAATTGGTTATATAATGGTTTTGGAGAGTTGAAATAATAACCATATGAAGCAGCTATGTGAGTTCTGCTCCCCACAGCTGAAAGGACAACAGAAACAGGGTTTACTAGAATCTGGTAAATCACAGGAGGGTGCGCAGACTTTTGATGAGAGGGTCGCTTGTCTGCATTCAACATCTCATGAATTTTAGAAACAGCCTCATGCAGCCTATGTTTCATTCTTCACAACAATGGCATGGACAGACTATTGCTTATATCTCTAAAAGGGCAAGTGTTTTGAAATAAGCTGGAAACTCAGACAAACTGGTAATAATATTGCTGACAAAAACAGCAAGAAACAGGAAGAAGTCCATTCTTCTTCCTTCTACTTTTCAGTCTACCACTTGTGACTCCTGTTGGTAGAAACTAACTAGCAAAGGAGTCTGGGAGATGTAGTTTGTAGCATCCCTTCTCAGCATCAGCGATCAGAGGTTAGAAGAGTAGATCTGGGCTAAGAGACAAAAGGCAAATTATAGGCACAATGATTTAATGTCATATAATCCTAAGAGGTAAGTGCTGCTATTACCCCAGTATTCAAATGAATAAAACAAGGGTCAGAGATTCTTATTTAGTTGTCTAATACCAATTTGTGGCAGAAGCGGGTATGAATCAAGACAGTCTGACTTAGAGCCCTATGCTTGCTCTTTATGCTATATTGTTTCTTTGTTAGACTGGGTGGTAGGTCTATAAAAGAAATTAGCTGGTAAACATTGTGTAGTTACATATAACTATCACTATTTCTCTAATTTATTATCCCTGTTTATGTTTTTCATTTTGAAGTGAAAATATTTTTAATTATTATAGAACATTTAAAGGATTCTTCCATTATTCTATCTATACAGAAAAGAAGAAAATAAGAGAAGCTTTATATTTATGATGAAGCCTTTATGTTTAATCATATCTATGTATACATGCCCAGAGTGGTAACAGGTGATAGGGTATAGTGTTAGAAGGGTTTACTCATTCATTTTATTTAGCATATACTTATCGAGTTATTGATTTATTTCACATATTGTAGGTGATGTTGAAATACCAAGGAACAAGACAGACATGGTCCTAGCTTTCACAGAACTTACATTTTATTTGTCCCACAAAGTGGAATAGTGAATTAGTGAAAGCCAACAGTGAATTTCAATAACTTGGTGGCTTGCTTATCTATCTCTCTATCATCTATCTGTCTATCTATCTACCTAAATGCGTAACTGGACCAAGCACATAGGTTGGCATAAGATGTAGACTTAATTCTCCCTGTCTTCGCATCTGAACCAAGATCAGGGGAGTAGGCTAATGGCCAAGGTGGAAGTGACCATTTCTTTAGGACTTCAGGAGATAAGAACACAGAGGTAGAGAAAGGACTAGTAAATGGGAAAAGGCTACAAAAGTGATCAGAAAAATTCTATTGGAAATAAAGCCAAAGACTATTTGGTAATTCATTTTTTTTTTCTGATAAAAGCAAATAACTCTCAGCAATAGAAGTTCAAGATAAAAGAGCAAATAGTCAGGTTATTTATTGATGTTTCCTCATTAACATGAGGAAACTTTAGAGATTTTCAACCGGGGCCTTAAAATATTGGCATGTGCCTTAATTTATGGTAATCAAAATATGTTTACCCACCAAGACAGAAAAGGAATTCGGCTAAATAGATTCTTGGTTTTTACCTCCCATGGATTTTTGCCATGTTTCTAATTACGATGGGGAAATCAGATTGCATGTTTGAAATATTGATTTCCTGGAATGGTATTTTTATGAGCAATTAAGAGAATAATTAATACGGGGAATATAAACTCATGCATGGTATCGCCATTCTTCTTATAATGCTTATAGTATCACAACTAGCTATGCCCTTAACTCTAGGGATTTTTGTAGTTATGTTGAGGCAGAAGCTTAGGATAGAGACAAAAACATGAGAATGCACATTAATAAAGCTGAGATCCAGGCTGAGCTATAAATTGGGGATATCTCCTCCTCTAGTCATCCTATTGCAAGATAAGAAAGTGGAAAAGAAGGTCCTGAGTCCAGGAGTCTGCCAAAGAAAATGCTGGAGCAGATCAGAAGTGCTGCCAGTGCATATCCTAAGCTGGTTTGACCTGAGAAGTTTGTTACCAGGATAAAACATCATTCTGGTTTCATCTAAAGGTGAAATGCTCTCATATGTAACACCCTCTTCTTATTACCCACTTTTTTCATTGGGACATTTAAAAAATATTTCTCATTGTCTGGTTCACCCGTCTGCCTTAACTCTTCAACTTTAAGGAATGATTGATGCTTTCCTGGAAATTAGCCTTTAACTCTATTTCCTGGTTACTGATTTTACATCTTGCCTTTGGCATGTTGCCTCTAAGGATTAATCCTTTGGTGAGAAGTTGTTTGGCTCAGCTCTTAGGCTTCTCATGCATATTCATTGGCCTTACAGAGAGCCCTACAGGACTCTCCTGGGGTGTGTATCTGGGCAACTATCTCCTGGGATATCTCCTGGGTAACTATCTCCTGAGACTTGGACTTATGTAAAGAATGCCCAGTGCTGCTAGGCAATAGAGTAAGATTTGTCTATAATTGATATGTATCCTTTTAAGCTATCAAACTTTCTTTCACATTTTAAACTAGTTTTGATTTTTAAAAAAAATCCAAAAAATGTTTCACAAACTTTCTTGCTTTTATAAGCAGAATGTGATGAGCAAAAATTGAGCATTTCTTGATGATTCATTTTAATTTTGAAAATTAACTATGAACCACAATATAAAAGAGAGTAAAGGCACTACATTAAATGGTCCCAGACAGCTATACATTTTGCATCCTTATGTCATAAAAGAAAATACTGTTTGTTTTCCTGTCGTTAAACTATCCAATCTGCTTTTTTACAAGCTCCCTGACTTCTTTTGTAATATGTTGTTTGGGATTGGAAAACCAGGTAACCAAGCTGATTAAATGATGTCTCTCATAAACATAGTGTTCTCTGAGTGATGGCTGATAGACCTGCCTTTTGGCAAAGTGTAAGACTGAATTCCTGAGCATTGACAAGGCTGTTAAGAGACCCTTTGGTTTTCAGCTGGATTTTGGAAAATTTAAGTCTCCAAACCCTCAGCAAGTGGTATAACATACTAATGTCTTCATGTTATAAATCATTAAAGAATCAGCATAATCGTAATGGGACCAGCTGGGTTTGAGTACTTTGCAGTAGATTAGAATTCTATTTCTATTGCTTGCTAGCTTGAACAAGCCATGTAACACTTATGGGCTTCATGTTAGTCACCTGCAGGGCAGTCATAATAATGGTCATCAGTGTCAAGGGTCTTGTAGAGTATGCATCAAATACCCTATGTGAGATCCTTGGTGCATACTAAGGGCTTAACACTTGTTAGTCACTCACATGACTGGTGAGATGGGCCATTGTTATGTGAGGCCAAGCCCAGCTTCGCCACACATCTTGAAGAAAGAGACTACATGTAGCACCTGGGTTGGGATATACTGGTTCAGAGTTTATCTTTGCAAAACCAAGCAGCATATGCAAAGCCATATGTGAAAGTCATCTTTTTTTCAGTTTTAACTATCTTTATTGTGAGAATTCTTACTATGTAAATCTCTGTCCACTCTTTAGATCATCATTCTAGCGATGACCAGGTAGCCAGGAGTCCAGGACCAATCTCTTGTCACTGCTCCACACCCCCGCCTAAGTGACTGTCTTTTCCAAAAGATAATTTCAGTGAGGCAAAGCCTGTCAGAGGCCAGGGAGAATAGCTTAATTAAATCCAGGAGGCTGGGACAAGCAGGCCAGAATTAAGATTATGAGCCTGAATGGTACTGGTTTAAAAGGCAGCATGAGCTCTTTGGTTGATGAAACCAATTACTTTGGTTCTATTTTGGAATAATCTTCTAGACTACTGAAGCGGCTCAAGCTGGTGACTCTAGTCCCTGGAGAGTATAACTTCAGGAGCGGTACTTAAGCCATTCAGACACTCAGAACCTTGCTCTCTTACCTGGATTCATGGTTACACACTAGCGTGCCCCAGGCTCTCTTTCCTAGTCTCTGAAAGTTGTTTATCCTCTTTTACCTCAGAGCAGAGGTCAGTAAACTACAGCCTGTTGGGCCACATGTGTTTTGTATGTACAGCAAATTTAATGGTAGCCATTATAATTTGAATCAGTTGAAAAAAATTCAAAAGAGGAACAATATTTCATTAAGATGTGAAGTTTTTAAAATTCAAACATTTGTGCCAATAAATAAGGTTTATTGGAACACAGCCATGCTCATTCATTTATGTATTATCTGTGAGTGCTGTCTCATAGCAGAATTGAGTAGTTACGAAAGAGAAGACTCTCAGGCAAACCCTAAAATATTAATTATCTGGACATTCAAGGAAAGGTAGCCAACTCCTGTAACAAGAGGTTTGCCTGAGTCTGTCACTTTCCCCCAGAAACATCTGTCTGCTTACTCTCTTTTAGTAAATAGGACATTTTGTAGCAACAACTATACATTAATGTGCTTTAAAGTAGTACTTCTAATGAAAGATCTTTAAAGATGGTGTGATATTAAATGCTGAGTATTGAATCCCCTCATTTCAAATCAAGGCAGAGTTTAATCAAGGGCAAATGTCCAGGAAACCTTCAGAAATAGTCCTTGTGGACACTGCTGACTATATCACAACTCTGAAAGCCACATTGTGTCTCCACTCCCTTGGGCATGCTTAGTAATGTACCTGTGGTAATATTTGTTATGGCTCAAATCATTTTCTCTCCTTTATCCTGGGGAGAGGGAGTGGCAGTAAGAAGGAGCACTACTCTCACACTGTGCACTGCCGGGAAAGGGGGAGAAACTATAATTATTCACTTCCTTTGTATGAGGTAGGAGTGAAGGGGTAACTAAGAAACAGATTTGTCAAGTGCTCTCCTGTGCAGAGTGCCCCAAGCTTAATTTAGCTAAATACATATATACATAAAAGGCAAAACGTTACTCTGGAGACGCCTGAACCTGAGATCAGAACATGGAGGTTGGGTTGGCATGTATTTCTGACTACGGAATGAAGCCCTCAGGCTGCTGCTCTGTATGGTCCTGTGAGCTCAGTCCTTCTCTTTTTTCCATTTCTGCTTCCATGTTCTGCTGGTTCTGGAACACTATGGAGGGCCCTCAGGGCATCATGCTTGCCTCCAAACGTTTGCTCATGTTGAAACCTTACCAGGAGTATCCTATCTCCTCCATCTCTGTTAGACAAATTCTGTGCAAGACTCAAGAACTGAGAAATATTCCCACTATTTAAAGATATGTCAGCTTTATGTCTTCTAAATGCTGAATATTTTTATTAGCATTTTTTTTCCATTTTATTTATTATTTCAGCGTAACAGTATTCATTGTTTTTGCACAACACCCAGTGCTCCATGCAAAACGTGCCCTCCCCATTACCCACCACCTGTTCCCCCAACCTCCCACCCCTGCCCCTTCAAAACCCTCAGGTTGTTTTTCAGAGTCCATAGTCTCTTATGGTTCGCCTCCCCTTCCAAATTTTTTTTTTAAATAAACATATAATGTATTTTTATCCCCAGGGGTACAGGTCTGTGAATCGCCAGGTTTACACACTTCACAGCACTCACGATAGCACTTACCCTCCCCAATGTCCATAGCCCCCTCCCCCTCTTCCAATCCCACCTCCCCCCAGCAACCCTCAGTTTGTTTTGTGAGATTAAGAGTCATTTATGGTTTGTCTCCCTCCCAATCCCATCTTGTTTCATTTATTCTTCTCCTATCCCCCTACCCCCCCATGTTGCTTCTCCATGTCCTCATTTTTAAAAGTAGATTCCATGCCCAGCACAGTGCCTAACTCAGGACTTGAATTCATCAGTGTGAGATCAAGATCTGGGATGAGATCAAGAGTTGGACATTTAACAGACTGAGTCACCCAGGAGCTCCTTATTAGCATGTTAATTGTTGAACATAGTTTCCTTATATATCCAGCTTATATTTTCTTTAAATATTTTATTTGTGTTAATCCTAATTGTTTAATTAAATGCAAATGCCCGAGGTCAATTACAGATTGCATTTTTGTTTCTAATTAAAAAACACATTCTACTACTTATAGTTACATACATACAGAGTTTATCTTCATTATTCACCGATTTTGTATTTGCAAATTTACTTATTTTCTAAAATTTTTTGGTAATTCCAAAACCAATACTTGTGATGTTTTCATGATCATTTGTGCACATGTACAGAGTCTCTAGAAAATCTGAGACACCCAGTGTGCTTGTTCTGCTCTCCTACTGTTAACAAGTTTTCTTTTCAAGGTCCAATTAGTGTTATTTTTTGGCTTCTTTGATGGTTTTTTTTTGTTGGTAGTTTCGCTATTTAAAATGCCCTCAAGCATAGTCCAGAAGTGCTATCTAGTATTGGCAAGTGCAGAAGGTATGATGTGCCTTAAAGAGAATATGTATTAGATAATCTTCATTCACACATTAGCTCTAGTGCTGTTGAGTGTGAGCTCAATGTTAACGAATAACAATATATATTAAATAAGATGTCTTTAAATGGAAACACACACATGAAATAAGGCTGTTTATTGATCAGTTGATGAAAACCTGTATTTCCCCTAGGACTGATTATTTGCTATTCACTTCCTCAGTATCCACAGTGAGTTTATAGAACATAACTACTGTGAATAACCATACTGATGTGTGTGTATGTGTGTGTGTTTTCAAAGAAAGCTGGAATTAGTGGTGGCTTTTTGGACATTTGTCTGCACATCCTATGGACCCATGAGCTTGCAGTAACTAAGTCTTCAGTTGTTCATTTTCTGCTGCTGATGTTGGATGAATAGCGAGACAAAAAAATTGAGATCAAAAGTAGTTTGCCATTTTGGATATTGTGAAATGACACCTCCTATCTGTGGTCGAATGATGGTTTTTTCTCCATTTTAACATGAATCGACAGGCTGCTTTTACCTTGCTATCAGTAGCTATAGTGAAAGGAAAAATGGGTTTTAACTCAGAGATGACAAATATGCGACCCACTAGCCACCTCTCGCTTCTCCTTGTTCATGGTTCATGCCACTAATTGCATGTGATACTCTTACTCTACACCCTGATGTGATTATTGCATCCTTTTCAGCTCAGTGCTGTAGGAGGCCATTAATACCGGGTTGGAGAGAAGATACTGATTGAAGCTGTTCCTCATAACAGTGAGCATAATATGTTCTCTTCTGCTTTGATAGATCTAAATTGTATGCACAGTGTGGATTTTGTGATACCCAATAAAAAACTTCTAGGAAACAGCCCTGAATGGGCTATATATTATCAAGTCATCATGTGTAATACAGGATTGTAGCATAAACTTGTACTGGCTCCTACTGTGGTTAGGCAACCTTCACAGTGATTGCAGGGAATGTGCTCACAATAACCAATAACCCCAGTCAACATTTCCAAGAAAGGAATTCATCCTGCTGCTTTTCACTGCAAAGCAGAGTGAAGGGAGATCAGAACAAAAACTTACTTTTCATGCCCTATTTTTTCTCTCTCATTTCTCTTCCCTAAACCTGATTTCCACAATTGCTGTATGGTATCTCATTTGCAAGGAAGTTCAAATTTCAAACATTAATGCTTTTCTTTTAATATATTATAAACTCGAATTTTGAGTTTACTTAAATTTTCCATAAAATCTGGTGGGTAATAATGGAAGTTATAAGGATATTCTGAATGAATAAGTGAATGAAGAATGTTTTGAATAAATGAAATGCATAGAGGAGCTTTTGATGGGATATGTTTATTTTCCTAGTTTTTTAAAAAATGGCTTTTCTGCATTCAGGAAAGTGTTTTCATTTCTCTACTCTTGCCTTCAACAAATTGTGTTGAATCTCATTCCCCATAGGCTGATTATATCTTGGGCAGGTGACATAACTTTTCTGACATGAGGAACACTATCCTTTTCAGATTTAAGTAGACCAGTTCCATCTAAAAAAAAAAAGAAAGAAATTCTGTCCACCATGCAGTTGCAAGCTCTGCCTCTGCCAGGTAGAGGCTCGTGAGAGCTTCCCAGACCAGTGTGAGAACAGGGACATGACTTCCGTTCTCAAAGTTTTTTTCTTTATGTCGACTCCTCCCTTTTGCTCTTCTGTTTCAGACTCCTCTGGCTGGAGGCGAGAAGATGAAATATTGCTTTCCTGGCTCTGTTTATAATTCTTGATTGTTCGTTTCATGTTTTCTGCCAGGCAGCTCTCTCTCTCAGGGGGGAGTTTTGTGGGTTCATAAGCACTCCCCACTCTCAGTCTCTTACATCCATGCTGCAGACGCCTATCTTGGAACATAAAAATACCCCTCAGCTGTCCCAGAGATTCCCCCTGGTGTCCTCTCATGCCAACAAGACACCCTCAAGGGTAGAATCCTTTCATAAAGGATCTACCCAGTTATCTTTGGCAGCATCTACCTGACTTTTAGGAAATTATATATGCTTGTTCTACCAAACTCTGGAAATATATATCATTCATAGAGCTCTTTTCTATCCTTCTTTTAGACAAGAATGAATCACTGGTCTTCATGCTTCCCATATTCCAAGGGACATATGCCAAGTTTTCCAAAGGCCTCTTTCATTGCGTATGTTCATGGTCCTATGAGGTTGTCTTTGTTCGTTCCGTTTGCTATAACAAAACATCATAAACTATTGGCTTATAAAGAACAGGTATTTATGTCTTATAGTTCTGGGGACAAGGAAGTCCCACATCAGGGTGCTGGCAGATCTGGTATCTGGTTCATAAATAGCTGTCTTCTTGCTGTGACCTCATATGGCAGAAAGGGCAAGGAAGCTCTCTGGAGTCTTGTAAAAGAGCGCTCATTCTAATCATGAAGGCTCCACTATTGTGATGTAATCTCTTCCCAAAAGTTCTACCTTCTAATCATTATACTGGGGGTTAGGATTTCAACATATGAATTTGGGGGGACATAAAAATTCAGGCTATAATAGGTGGCATCCAACTCAGAGTTCCAAAGTTCCAAAAATATTAAGTCTGGAGGTCAATATCCCTTCCTTGTGATTGATTCTCAGTTTCTACTTCAAAGGGAAGCTTATTGTCCCTCTCCCTTTGCTTAGAATTGGAGAAAAGATGTATCCTTCATCCTTCTGCTTGTATGAAGGATACACAGTCCTTTTTACTTCTATTAATTACCTCCTGTTATCCTTTCCTCTCTGATCAATCTTTCTTGAATTTCTTATCTTTCTTACATAGGGCAGAAGTGGACTAGAGGCTAAGGGTTGCTGAGATGATTTTGCTCACCTCTTAGAATATCTGTGGGGAAACTGTGTTTACATGTGTGATCCATTGTCCTCAGCTCTGGGGTCTCAATAGAAAATAAGAAACCTGGGGCGCCTGGGTGGCTCAGTGGGTTAAAGCCTCTGCCTTCAGCTCAGGTCATGATCTCAGGGTCCTGGGATTGAGCCCTGCATCAGGATCTCTGCTCAGCAGGGAGCCTGCTTCCTCCTCTCTCTCTCTGCCTGCCTCTCTGCCTACTTGTGATCTCTGTCTATTAAATAAATAAATAAAATATTAAAAAAAAAAAGAAAACAAGAAACCTAACATAACATACACAATTGTTACAGACTGAAGGATTTGTTCCCCTTAAATTCATATGTTGAAACCCTGCCCTGCAATGTGAAGTTATTAGGAAATGAGGCCTTTGGGAGATAATTAGGATTGGATGAGGTAATGAGGGTGGAGACCTCATAAATGGAACTGGTGTCCTTATAAATGCTATCAGAGAACATGCTTCCTCTTTTGGCTCTCCACCATGTAAAGATACAAGGAAAAGCCAACAGTCTACAACCTGGAAAATTGTCCTCACAAGAACAAACCATGCTTGCAACCCAATCTTAGACTTCCAGCTCCCAGAAAGTGAGGAATTAATTTCTGTTGTTTACAAGCTACCCAGTCTGTGGTATTTTTGCTATAGTAGCCTGAATTAAGACAGTGGTATACTTTTAAAGAAAACTAAGTCTTCCACAGTTCAGGCTGGTTTTACATTACTTTTCATAGACTCCCAGAAGAGATAAGAATCATAGATGTCGGCTTACCACATGAAGGTTAAATTTACTCTGCAACATCCCTATCAATAATTCATTCGGTCTCAACACCTCCAGTCATGGTGATGACCCATTGTTTTTGGGAACAGCTCTAGTTATAAGTCTGTCTGTGTATTAAGCCAAATTTGCTTGCTTCGCTCTAATTTCTTTCCAAGATTTTTCTTTATTCTGTTCTTTGAAGCTGAGCAGGACAAACTGTTCTCTCTCTCTCTTTCTCTCTCTCTTTTTTTTTTTACATGAAAATCTTTAAATATCTAAGGAGAACACAGATGTTTTTCTTCTTCTTTTCTCTCTTGAAGACTCAGTAATTCCATTGACTGTAGTTGTTCCATACAGAGAAACTTCCTGTCAATAGAGAGGTCTCCTTTGGACACAGTTCATTTGCCCAGGGGGCTGAACTTAGACCAAGTGGATTCGGAGAATTGTCTCCCTTATTTTTGGATACTCCACCCCTCCCAACCCTGAGTATCTTTTCCTGGTAGAATCCCATTCATTCTTTAGAATTTGGACACCTCCTCTCTGCCTATGTCTGTTCTTAAATATCACTTTATATGTACACCTTTATTTTGGCACATATGACACTGAACAGTGATTTTATCTATTCAGTCATTCATTCATTATTTATTTTACAGCCCTTTTCCCTACTAAATGCTAAGCTCTTTGAGATAAGAACAATGTGTTGTTATTCATTACTGGATTCCCCTTAGGTCTGGCACAAACTAGAGACTTGACAAACGATGTTGAGTGAACGCATAAGTGACTGTGGACTAAGACTTGTCTTTTTAGCAGTTATGTGGTATGGTAGAATCATGTCGAGAATGTTGCCAACTTACATTTCTGAGACTTCACTTTTGCTCTGCTAAACCAGGCTTTCTCCAATACAGCTATATTATACATGTACACTTTAACCCTATGTATACATTGCAAAATTAAGATCTGAAAAGTATAGATATATTTTAAAGATTTTCTTTATTCATTCATTTGAGGGAGAGTGAGAGAGCACCAGCAGAGGGGGAGGGGCAGAGGAAGAGGGAGTGGAAGACTCCCTGCTGAGCAAGGATTCCCAGTACCATGGGATCATGACCTGAGCTGAAGACAGAAGCTTTACTGACTGAGCCATCCATGTACCCCTAAAAAGTATATTATAATTTAAAATATTTCCATATTACACTAGAAATTCTAGTGTAAATCATGCAAGCGCTATAATTACTATAAATAAGAAAATTCAAGAAGATTCAATCACTGTATAGAATGGTAAAGTACCAACTCATTTCTTATATCATATTGTTAAATAAACTGTGTGCAACAGACAAAAAGGGTGGTCCTTCTTGAATTCATGTACATGGTATTAACACTTAGTGTTCGGGGTTTTTTTTGTTATGAAAATGCTGTTTTCAACATTGTATTTGGACTATGCATGTGTTTTTCCCCCATTGTATATAAAGTACCGCTTAAAATTGATATAAATTACTGAAGTTTTTAAAAAAAAATATTTCCATATTATTTTAAACTATTTATTAATCAGAGTAGACCTTATATTAACTCACAGTACAACAGGTGCTTGAAAACAATGAAACTTAATGTCTTTTAACCTGTCCTTTCTTTCAGATTACCTTCTCCTGGGAGGTTTTATTAGCTGTTTATGTAAAACTTCCTGATGTAAGCTATCAGGTGTCTGAGAACCAACAAGAACAACAAGGTAAAGCAGAGTTTTGCGGTTTGCTTTTGTTCCTTTTTGATAGCATCACCCACTGTGGAGGAAGAAAGAACTTTCTTGTTCCTATTCCGAAATTCTGTGTTTTGGGCAATGTGATCTATTTGTTTCCATGTCTGCAACATGTCCACTAGGTTCCTTTAAGTGTTTCTGTGTCTTTTCCTCCCTGAAGACCAGATCAACTTGCTCATTTTGACAGCAATCATTTGGCACAAAGTACCAAAACAACATATGAACGAACAACCAAAATATGTTCTCAAGCAGACTTGAGTAGAATAGCAGACAGATAAAATAGAAACTCACTCCTCATCTGGAATTTCCTCTTCCTTTGAACTGTCCTTTACTTCCCCTTAACTTTTCATGTTTGTTTGTTTTAAAGCAAAAAAAAAAAAAAAAAAAATTAATTCGCCTTGTAATTTCTCTTGCACATTTACTAGGTTCATAGAGTTTATTATGACATGTCATATTATAAAGTGTGTAGTGTGGGAGCTGTGTTTGGAAAAAAAAGGAAAAAAACACTTTTAACTCTATTTTAACCATTTATCACAAAATTAGTATTTTTTCTGCTAATCATGTCATCATTTACTATATGCTCAAGTGTGCTTTATTCTCTTCTGGATCCACTTCCCACCCCGACTCCTCTTCTCCAGAGAAGAAATGCTTATAGTTGCATAATGACTCTCCATGGAAAAATCAGTTCAGGTTATATTAAACTTATTTTACTTGACTATTTGAAATTTTCATTGTAAGTGCCTGAGAACACAAGGAAGGATGAAAATGGAATGCGAGGAATCAGGTAAAGATTAGTGGACTACCTTGGGATGAGTCTCCAACATCTTTGTGGTGTAAACTATTGCTTTCATATTTTTAGAGCACTTACCTAAAAATCCTGTTTACAACCAAAGGCAATTTTCCAACCCCTTGATGATTATATTCACTAGAAACAGAAGTGTGTTCCAGTAATAGTCTGATTTCTATTTATATGTTATCAACATTTTAAGTAGTTTTCCTCTCTTTCTTCATCCCTGTAAACTCTCTAAATTCAAATTTTGCATTCTTTCCAACATTTAGCACATCGTTGGTGCTCAATAAATGTTTAACAGTTGGGATACTTATGTTTAACAGCTGCAACATTGACTCCAAGGACAGCTGCATTTTAATGGTGTGTGAAGTGATTTATATGTAAGCTGCTAAAACTCATAACTAAAGCACTTAGCACTTTAGGCTCCTCTGGGACTAAAGGTGATAGATTAAGGTAAAATGATATTATTATTTAATTCCGAAAGAGGTAAATTACTCTGGCAAAATGCTATTTGATGTTGCTGGCAAACCACTGTGGTCTAACGCTACACTGCCATCAGGAAACATGGCCCAGCGGTTGGAACTGTGGTATAGGAGGCAGGAGTCCTGGGTACTATTTCTGATTAATACACTGACTTCCTGGGTGACCTTGGGCAACTCACTTAACCTCTCCATGCCTCAGTCTCCCTCCTTAGGAATTGAGGAGGGTAAAGATTTTCAACATTCTGTTCTGAAAGGACATTTTAGGAATAAAACTTCGAAATGCTTCATTTGTCATTTTTGCAGTAATGGATGATTTGTTTTTCTCCCAGCTGCATTGCTGGCTGTAGGAAGGCAGTGCATATTAATATGCCCTTAGCCAGAATGCACAAGTGAGTGCTCAGAATGGCCATGGGCTCAGGAGTCTGTATTTCAGAACAGACGCCTCTGCCCCATAGCTCTGTCTCATGGCTTGGCTTGATTCCACACTTGTCTATGCACAATTCTTCCCATTTTGCCTTCACTGTTTTTACAGATTCTGAAGAAAAGAAATAAGTACATAAATCAACACATGATGGTAAAAACAGTTTGGATGGTGAATCAAATCTCTCAATGACCAGAGAAGAGCCTGCTCATGTGTTTGGGAAAAATGACAAACGAAACTCAAAACTTAAAGCTTCTGCAGTTTCTTAAGTTGAAGAAAGAGAGAGGACAACAGAGGGTCCGTATCTCAGCCTGTTTCAGCCCAGAGAGCCTGCTGAATGAGCATGTCATATAATTGGAGCACAGAGCTTTTCAGATTTTATAGGACCGTATTTTGAATTTTAACCACTTTTCTTCCCTCTGAATTCCTGGAATGGCTACTTAGGCTGCTGTTCTTGGCAACACTTAGGCAGGTAGCAATTCATTCACACCACCTGTCACATGTAAGTTCTTTCAGAAATTAGTAGGTATAAGGTAGGCAGTACACAGTGGAAAAGAGAATAAGAGAATATCACTATGTAAAATCGACTTAGTTTTTGTAAGTTATAGACTAAAATGTTTCACTAAAAATTTTTCTTATGATTCTTTGTCACTGATGAAAGTATATTGGGCTTTTCTTGGGGGTATGGAGACTGTCACTGGCTATGATCCTCATTTTAACTATCTTTAGAAAGACAATAGTTAGCACACACTTAAATAGTGCAATTGCCCCTGGACAGGGAAATTGAAGTAACCTTGAAGGATACAGGGAAATACACTGATTATGAAGGCAAAGCAAAAAGATTGTATGGGTGACATAAATATGCTCAGCTACTTTTTTGAATTTATGAGATATGACTACTGGTTACCATATATTTTATTTTTTTAACTGGTGATAGTTGTATACTATGCTATGATTTATTTCTATTCTGTGATTTTTTTTTTTTTTTTGCAAAAAGCATCTTAATTCAGGTATGCTTTGTCTAGTATGAGAATATATGCTAAGTTTATAAAACTCTCACAAATGTGGACTGAAAGGCAAAGAATTGGCTAGTCTTTTATTTACAGCTTTAATCAAGAAATTTATCTTGCAATGAAAACAACTTTTAACCATAAAAGCTACTTTTAATACTAAAATTCCCACAGGAAAAAATAAAATCAATATTATGAGTCTAAGACATTGATTATACCATAGTAGATTCTAAAACTCTGTTTCTCCCCATTATAATCATTACGTTTTTTAAAAAAAAAATTTTGTATATAATCATTACTTTTATAATGACTTAGGTTAATTTGAGGTGTCTTTGGAGTGTGACTTTCAGATTTTGGTAAAAGAGGAAATAAGTACTAAATGCCAACAAATCCTTATCTGAAAAAATATGTGTATATATAATACTTAATACAGGTAGTAAGAAGCAAAGATTTTATGACAAATAAGATTTTGTGACAAATAAAAAGCTATATAAGGAGAGAATTGCTAATGATTCTTAAGAATTCTTTCTTTCTTTTTTTTTTTTTTTTTTGAGGGAGTGAGCAGGGTGAGAGGGCGAGGAAAAGAGAGAGAAAGAATTCCAAGCAGACTCCCCACTGAGCACAGAGCCCCCTTGGGACTTAATCTCACAACCCCAAAATCATGACCTGAGCAGAAATCAAGAGTCAGATGCTTTAACTGACTGGGCCACCTAGGCACATTCACAACTGTTAAGAAATTTTAATGCTGATTTCATTATGCTGAGTATGAAGGTATTTTGAGGAAACAACACATCAGTTAATGTTGATGTTAAGCCATGAAGAAGGTGTGAAAGAGCAATGGTTAAAAAATACAAAAAATTAAAAAGTAAATAAAATCATTGAATTTCACAAAATATTAAGGTATTAAGCCAGATTTATCCAATATATAGTCTACCTCAAATCTTCGTGACTCAGTGAAATCAAACAGATATGAATTATTTGATTAGATTGACTTAACGCAGTTGAAAACAACACAATTACTGACTGCCAGGTTTTACCAACAACACTGTGAGGTATATGTTATTAACCACAAAGAAAGGTTAAATAACTCGTCTGAGATCACACAGCCAGTAAGTGATAGAACTGAGATAGCACAAATTGGCCTCACACTATGTATTCCCAACTGCTACACTGTGTTCCCACTCCAGGAGCTTTGTGAATTCTGCAGACATAGTGGGACTAAAGTGTCAAGATGCTAGCTGTATTTAGGCATGCTACAGTGGTCTCCATATTAGCAAAATTACCTTTGAGAGATACAGACTCAGCTATTTTTCCCTATCCACGATACACATAAACGTGGATACACACACAGATACACACATTATCAGCTTGTAAGGTAATTCTCTAGTGTAATAATACTATCTCAGAATTGTAAAGATGTACAAGTAATTTGAAAAAGCACCCTATTTTTTTTTATTTATGTCAAGAACCCCAAGGGTCTGAAAAAGCACCCTACTTACAAGCTAAGTGTTAGCCTACCATAGACTCATGAATGCTCGAAAGAGATGATTCCTGTATTAGAGACAAAGGCCTTGGTTATTCATGGCTAAAAAGGCAGCATAGCTTCATGTTTACACTGATACCCTTCCCCACTACCAGATCCTAACAGAGTCACTCAGAGACAGATTGAGGTAGATGCTGTGCTCACAGCTGACACCAACACACTGTGTGCACAGCATCTACCTCAATGAGAAATCCCAGTCTTTAAAGGGCTGCAAGCAAACCTGCCCAACACTTGCCTGGAGGGACACCTCACTGTGTTTTATTACTGTTATTATACTGGGCAGCAAAGATACCTACCTGCTGCCCAGGAGGGTGACACTACCTATATCTTCCAAGGCTGCTTGCCACTCTCGAAAAGAATGTCTTAAAAGACATTTTGACTAGATAAGACTAATATAGCTTCTGTAATCTAAAAATAATTTAGTTGATGAAGTATGTTGGTATTTGAAAAAAATCCCAAATAGACAAATTGATATTGAAGGAGAATAATTCTTATAAAATAAAGGATTAATGTAAAAAGGATTCCCCCCCGAATACTATTTTATATTCTTCACTTATTTTTTTATTAGCTATTTGACCAGGGACAAAGGAGCTCGGGTCAGGGTATGTATTGGTAATCACTGACAATTGAAGGAGGAATAGAAATAAAAATAATACACTTCCTAATTTACATTATTAATCAATAGAAAAAGAAATAGAAAATTGATCTGAATTGATACCCTATGGAGGACTACAGCTTTTATGTTAAGCAATGTAAGCCTGTATAGAAATACCATTACATGCATAATGCACTTAGCTGTCCAGGTTCCAGGGTATATAACTTCTAAGTGCACTCAATTCTGAGACCAAGACATCCTTTAATAATTGGACGAGTTTAAACCCTAATGAATGTGTTCTACTCCAGGAATTTCAAAGTAATTTGCCTACTATTACGAGGCTCTTTAATTTAGACAAGGCAGGTTAGATTTCAGCCAACTTTGATGAATAAAATTAAGCCACAGAAAGTTGGTTATTTGTCTATCATTAATGAACAAAGAAGAGATATTTAATGTGGTGTCATGTAGGGGGTGTGTGAGGGCTGGGGATAGGATGGCTCTCATTTTCTGTCTCAGCTCCTACATGAAGTGATTAAAAAAAAAAAAAAAGGCAAGGAAGCCAGTGGAAGTCTCTGCCAGCTTGAAGTGAATTAAAACAAGCAGCCAAAGGGCAATGAATAGTGTTGATCATTTACTCAGAAGTACTCTTTGAGTCTGTGGCTATTTCAACACCAATGAGATTATTGTTTCTCATTTTAGGAAGCCTTTCCATTATTATTGATGACCGACACAAGCAGAAAAATGGCCACGATTGTACAACATCCAAAATATATTTGCAGTAAATTCTGGAAGATTTGGCCTCATCCATCAATTGAATAGGTTGTCCTAAATACAAAAGATCATTAAACTCACAGCATCTGTGTAGCTGTTGACAAGCTATCATTGTTCAGTGGGACATGTAAACCTTGTCCTTCAGCAAAGTGAAATAAGGGAAACATTCTCATCAAAAGTCAAAACCTAAAAAGCAAAATTTGACTGTCAAATGGTCAAGTGTGTTAAGGGTGAAAAATAAAGCTGCTCAAACACTTAGATCTTTTTTTAGACTCTTGTTTCCCTGGCATGTGGAGTCTGAGGCAAGGCCTTTTCAGTCACGTTTCATAATTCTTTGTTCACCTACACATAAGCTCTGGACTAATAAAATTAAGGTCATGTTAACAAATTTATACACATTTCTAATCACTGTGTGGTTATTAGTTTGGGGTCTATTTTAATGACTAGATCTTTAAACCTTGTTCTTTACCAGTTCCCAGCTCAGAGATATGTGTTACAGAATGAATGGGAATTCAGTATGAAAGATCAATATGACCTTAATTCAATTCAATGCTGAAGATACTTTATTAATTATTCTTTTTCTAGGGTTTAGCAGACCCACACCTATAATAATTGCAAAAAATAGTAGCAAAGATTATATAAGTAATATATTTTGTCATTCAGTTAAGTCCTAATAGAAATGTATCATCTAAAATTTTGGTTAAATATTGCCTTTACTTGGGGGTAAGGTAGGGTTGTCAGATAAAATGTGAGATGACTAATTAAATTTAGATTTCAAGTAAAAGATTATTTTCTTTTCAGTATGTGTTCGAAATGTTGCATAGGACAGACTTAATTCCAAAATAGTCTTTTTGGTCTAAAACTCAAATTAAACTAGCAAAATCTCTTTTTTTTCCCCTAAATCTGGCAACCCTAGATTGAGGGAAAGTCAATGTTTGAAAATAGGAAGATTCTATTGAAGTCTCAAATAGAAAAGGTGAGGACATACTTGTTAAGGCAGCAAGGCAGCTCTGGCAGCTCTGGTTTCTTATCCTTCCCGTTTATCAAACAAACAAGTTACCAGTACCATTTGTCCTCATCGCAGTCCTGGCCCATTTTTTGAAGTACTCTGGTTTTGTTTTTTCCCCTAACTCTTCAAAAGTCAGTTCATCACTCTGCTTGGAGATTTAGTTTTCCCCAAGTATCAGGCAGCCACGAGATGGCAGCATCAGTCCATCATACCCCACCCCCTCCCCAGCAACCCGAAGCCAATTTTTTGTACCTTGTCCTCTTTCTCTTAGCAGGTTTCAGCTTGTCACTTTTCTTCTTCCTCTTTGTTTTCTATTTTTACTTTTATTCAAATGCCAGAAAAACCAGCTGGTTGAAGAAGTCATGTGGTGCTCCACACGTTTGTCGCCGGGGGTGCTGTGACTGAAAAGCTTAACTGATTTTCTAGGCTGCTGGGCTGAATATCAGGCAGGAGGGCAAAGGGACACATGCTCTGAAAGCTGAGGCTGGGTGAGGACATAGAGTTTGACAGTGCTCTGCTAAGCCCTGGACCCAAGGCCAGTCCTCCTACATGTGGGAATCTCTCTTGGCTTCTGGCAAAGATAGCCAGGAACAAGGAAATGGGGTCGGGAGCTCAGGTGAGACATCCCCAAGACTGGAGTTCGATTTTTAGTGGCTGTGATTTGTTTTTTGTTTTTTTTTTTCAGGAAATGAAGTTTATTTTGACAGAAATAAAGTCATTGAATTGCCAAACTGTATACACAGAGGTGTCAGGAATTGATCTTGAATTCGTAGAGTGAGTTGAGTACTCTAGAGGTTTTTTTTTTTCCTTTTTTAAGTTTTACAAAAGGAGAACTTTACCATTTTGTTAAAGACAGAATCTCCTAAGATTATTGCTCCAAGGAAAAAGAGAGTTGGAGAATACTGTGAAGAAAATGGGTTAAGTGAGTTTGAATTCCATTCTTGTCCTTACTAAGCACACGTTATCCACATAATGAAAAACACTCCTCACACTGAAATTTGTTTCCTCCCATCTCTGCATCCAGTCCCTACTCTTGTCCTGGCTCCCAGCCACTGTGGTACCCAGTAAGATCTGTAAGAGATGTCTGTGCAAAGGTTTTGCTATTGATATTGACTAATACTGCTGTCTCAGAATCCACACATTAGTTCTTTCCAGGGATATAACATTTTTCATTTGACTATTCCAAAGCAGGTTAGAAACATAGTTTAAACATAGTTTATCCTATTTGTACTAGTTCATTGTTCTTCATGTTTGCCAACATAAAATTAGGTATGATATATATATTAAGCTGGATATTTCTCCTTATACTTCTTTCATTTAGTGGAGAAAATCAAGTACAAGACTCCTTTAACATGTTTGACATAGAACTTTTGAATTCTTTTTTGGCTTACAAAGAGTAATACTAAGAGAGTCTTCTCTGAGCACAATGAACTTGATCTTTGCCACCACTAACAACCAACTGTTGAGCAATGAATGAGACTGACTAAAGGGGAGAGCCTGGTACATACCTCTGTAACTTGCTATGATGGCCCAGCATCCCATTTCCTTTAGATCTGTTCTCAACTCTTCCTGGAGAAGAGTAGAGCTTAAGGTTATCATGAGAATCTTTAACCCACTAGATAGCTCCTGGATCTAGGACTATGTCAGGTGTCTGTTTCTTCTTGCTCTGGAATGTTTAAAACAGGTAATTCTATATATATATAATTATTTACTTTCTTCTGTTCTGGTAGTTATAAGCAAATGGTTTTCCTTAAAGGAGTTTTTAATACCATATATAAAGAGATTGCCAAATAAACAAATACAGATTACTTTTCAATAACATTTTCCAATAACATTAGGATATTCATTCATTCATTCATTCATTCATTCACATTTTATTTATTTGACAAATATTTGTTGCATATCATGGTAACAGGGAAACAAAACAAAAAGATCAAAATGGATATTGCTCCAGACTTCATGAAACTTAAAGTACATACGATGGCTTATTTTAGTGGAAGATATATATATATATATATATATATATATATATATATAGTGCATATAGTGTAATATGCTCTATACTACAGTGCATATATATATATATATATGTGTGGCATATATATATATATGAAATTACTGTTTAAGTATTAATTAGAACCAGTCATCTTGGCAATATATATATATGCACTGTACTATAGTGGAACAAGGAAAACTAACATTCAATGAGTATCTCCTTTTAAAGGCATATGTTATTTCATTTCTCACCTCTAGCTGTAGAATACCATCTTATGTCATTAACGCATTGACACGCATATATACCACTTTTTAAAAAAAATATTTATTTGAGAGAGAGAGAGTGATAGAGGAAGAGCATAAGCAGGGGAGAGGAGGCAGAGAGAGGGACAGGGAGAAAGAGACTCCCCCACTTAGCAGGGAGCCCAATGTCGGGCTCAATCCTAGGACCTTGAGATCATGACCTGAGCCACCCAGGTGCCCCACGTTTACTACTTCTAAACACTTATTTATAAAATTTATCTGGTAGGAAAAGGTCAGTTTATCTCCTAATTATAAACTCTATTCAAACACTTATTCAAGCAAACATTTGTTGAAAAACTATTTACTGCCAGATGTGATATAGTGGGTAGTCTAGTAAATAAGTAGTTGTAACAATTTTGTTTCTTTAAGATTTTATTTATTTGTCTGAGAGAGAGAGAGAGAACAAGCAGAGGGAGCTGAAGGCAGAGGGAAAAGCAGGATCCACTGAGCAAGGATCCCAGGACCACCTTACCTGAAGGCAGACGCTTAACCAACTGAGCCACCCAGGCACCCCAGTTGTAACAATTCTAAATTAGAACTATGAGTTTACTGTTTAAGTATTAATTAGAACCAGTCATCTTGGCAAAGAAGAGACATTCTTTCTTCTGTGGATACAGGATTCTTGGATCTGTATTTCCTAAATGAGTGAGGCCTGCTCTACAGGATAGGGAAGGTCGGTGTGCAGAGGAAGGGGGACAGCTATGCCACCTGTGCCCAGGTCTCCAAGAGAGCTGCAGAATATGGGTCTTATGCCCAAGATAAAATCTGTCTTCTACCCCATTTCATAATAACTGTTATATTAAAACAAGATGGGATTTATATAGATAAATAGGTATTTGCACATTCCTTTCTCTAAGTGTTGGAAAATTATGTTTGTTAAAATGCTTTGATTATAAAATAATAATTGTGGGGTTTTTTTTTTTTAAGATTTTATTTATTTGTCAGAGAGAGAGAGAGCACAAGCAGGGGAAACAGCAGGCAGAGGGAGAAGTGGGCTCTGGACTGAGCAAGGAGCCTGAAGTGGGAGCATGACCTAAACCGAAGGCAGACGCTTAAATGACTGAGCCTCCCAAGCATCCTCAAAGTAATAATTGTTACTTTGACATTCAAAATAATATCTGGTGAGCTAGCAGATATCTACTCATTTGCTTCTATTGAGTCTCTTTCTCTCTTCCTCTCTACAAATTCTGGAAGTTAATCACCAAACATATTAGAAAACCTTTCTCCTGGGATTGGAGAAATAATGAAGCATCATCATACACTGTACATTGCTTAGCCATGGGTGATAGAGAAAAGTTCTCACAAGGGTGTGGGCGTAGCCTTCTTTTCAAAATTCAGCTAAAATGACAATGGACAGTTTTCTGTAGACAAAACATGATAGGACCACAGCTTTGATGGTTTTCTGAAATCCTATGGATTAAAACTTCAGAAAACTTTGCCCCTATTTCATCCCAAAACTTGCGCATGTAAACTCAATACAGCTAAATATAAATGTAAATGTAGATGGAAATTTTTACCCCTTTAACATAAAATGCTTTTCATTTGATTTCTCTTCATGGCTGCCAAGTTGAGTAGATAGATAGATACACTGCAGCTTTTGGTTTCTGGATTTTGTTGCAAATGTTGGAGCAAGGGGTTGATTGATTGGTATAAACATGTAGCAATGGCAACAGCTGCTTTAAAAAAAAGCATAAAAGGGAATGAAATGATTTAAAATAAACAGTAGTTACATTTATGATATACGTACTGCCTGGGTATTTTTAATTTTCCTTGCCTTGGCTAAAAATGAAACACTCATACAGATAGCAGTAAAATAACTATATTCCAAATTCAAGTGTTCATGCCTCAAAAGTATGAGCCTTCTTTAGACCTTTTTAAAATTTTTATTTCATCTTTTTTTATTGCATTAGGCTTAATTTTCCTGTAAATGTTATCATATTTACTTAAATTTTGAAAATTGGCAATTTTACAGCAAATTATAAGCTTTTCCTTGATCTTGACTCTATTTATGAAGTAGATAATATCAATAAAAAATTGCTAAGTATTTATTTTGCTCTTCAATTACCTAATTACCTACCTCTTATTTTCAACAGTTAGTGATGTCATAAGTCATATAATAGGTGACATCTAAATTGGCATTTTCTTTTAATTCTCAAACTTTTAAGATGGATCTTTGAGTGATCTCCCTATAAATATGAGTAACTTTTTCCCAAGGATGGTTTCTCTAACTTTCTCTAACTTTGAGATTGGCAAAAACAACATTGTTCTTTAGTATCATTTTTTAAAAAGATTTTATTTATTTATTTGACAGAGAGGTCACAAGTAGGCAGAGAGGCAGGCAGAGAGAGAGGGGGAAGCAGGCTCCCTGCTGAGCAGAGAGCCCAATGCGGGCCTCCATCCCAGGACCCTGAGATCATGACCTGAGCCGAAGGCAGAAGCTTAACCTGCTGAGCCACCCAGGCGCCCTCTTTAGTATATTTTTAAAACGAGTATTTTCTGGTCACATTGCTCACAAAATAAGAGACCATGAAAGCCAGAATAGATGATTAGAGACCATGTGGTCCAAACACTGGAATCATGGAAGGGCTTTCCCCATCTCTTTGAACCAAAGCAAAGTGAGAGAGGAAGCCAGAATTAGAAACCAAATCCCAAGTTTCAGTGACCAAAGCTTTTTACATTAAAAACAAAAACAAAACAAAAACTGTGTTCTCAAGGCCTGATATTAACCAAAAGATACTGCTTCTTCCTAAGATTTTACTCACGCATACACATTTGTGGCCTTGAGCACTCAGAAAAAATAGAACTGGGTCTTAGATTTTAGGTCTTAATTATCCCACTCATTTTTCACCTTCTCCCTGGGAGACAAGTTAGATTACTGCTTCTGTATTACTGACAAGGAAATTGAGGTACAAAGAGAGGAGGTAAGAAGTACAATAAGACACTTCAACTTCTGATTGAGGAAAAGGTTTTGTTTCAAAAGGTCTTTTGTAAATCTATTGTTTGCAACTCAGAATTCATTTCCCCATAAAAAGTCAAGTTATGCATAATGGTTGAGTGTCTATTAAGAAAACATCTAGAATATCTATTTAATATACCTCTATTATCCAGAATGCAGCTCTAAATGAAGATCGGTATAGAGTATATGCATGTCATTTTTAATGACACTTCTATGGGGAAAATAGGTTAAATTCATCATGGGAAATTGGGATGCACAGAATATCACTTACAGGGCTAACTTACTTTCTTTGAGTTCAAAGAGATGGGGAAAGTCCCTCAATGTCTCCAGTCTATAAGACTGGCTAGCATCACAATAATGGAGGTTTGGGCCACATGATCTTTAATCATCTATTCTGGTTTCCATAGTCTCTTATTTTACGAACAATGTGACCAGAAAACATTCATTTTATATAGTCATTAATGTAATAATTGTTACATATTAGGGTATATTCTTTACTTCCATCAAATTTTTTCTTATATCTTTTCCTAAACTTTTGTCAGTAAAGAAAAAAAAAATGGCCTTTATCAGGTGTCTTGATTAGGCCTTGCCTCCAACATATTCAGAGCCAAGGAAAGCAGGGGAAGAAGGAATGGTTGGGTGTTTTGGGTTGGGATGAGTAGAAAGATTATGCCACTTGTGTTTTGAAGGTTTATCCAGATTTTAAAAGTGTTGAAACTTATACATTGTGGTGGGCTCTCTTTTTAAAAATAATTGAATTTATGAATGGAAAGCTAGGTCAAAAAGTAAATAAAATTTATTTTAAGATGAGAACAGAAATAAACCAAATTAAAGATTTTCAAATGCTGAGACATACCACAAACATCACAAACTCCCAAACAACCTAACATTTTTCTTAATCAATTCTCTTCCATAACTTTTTAATCCTTTTTCTCCCCATATTTTGGCTGCCTTCTCTTTTGCACTTTATATGTCAGTGATTTAATAATATCACTTCTCTATCTATAAAAGGATCATTTACTCTTTCCTCTATCATGATTAATTTTTATTGATATTGTGGTACATAAATACATAATTTCACATACAGGTATGTTTATAGTTTATAATGTTATTACAGGTTTGTGATCTCAAACAAAGGAACATATGGAAATATGTTCTATTTCATGTGATTCTCATTAAAAAAGTGTTATACATTTATACTTGTATATGATACATTCTTAAATATATTTCTGATAGGATGAAACTTTCATTTTGACTAGGTATTAATGAGAACTGAATCCTCTTTTTATAGTTTTACATCTCTGATGACTGGAAGAGTTTCCCATAGATTGGCTTCTGACACATGACCTTTCAAATCTTTCTTCACTACTTACCACTTATTCCTGGTGCAGGGCACTGGGGGAAACATTTCTAGAGCTCTGGGTCAAGGTGCAAGGGAGTCAATATAGGAGGTAATAGGAGTATTCCCAGAATACTCCTAAACTGGGGTAGCTAGCAACAACTTAATAAGAATCAAAATGACTATGAAATCACAAAAATATATTACACTAAATACACTGAATATGCACCCAAAATTTCTCTTTCACTGGCTATTCACAGTGTCATGGCTACTCCAAACTCTCTCAACAGGAGGGAAATTCAGAGTGGGAAGAACTAGCTGTGTTAAAGGACTCTGGTTAAAATACCCTAGTTTTGTAGGGCTCACGGTGACATCTGACCACAACTGTTAGTGACTTGTTCACATGGGAAGTCTTAAAGCTGAAGCATTAATAGCTTGATGGTAAATCTGCCTCAACATACTTTCTCTTCTTTTTGTCACTGTTCTCCATACTCCAACTCATGGCCTATAGAAGGGGATCTGTTTGCTCTTTCTAAGTAGAGGATTCATTTCTCATTAATTCATGGTCAAAATAGAAGTTCAATCTAGTCAGGAATATATTTAATAATGCCTTTATCCATACCATAAATGAGAATGATATACAGTTTATTGTAGACTTAACACAGACTAGATTTAACATGGACTGATAAAAAATAATGAAGTTTTTTTGTGGCTTTTTTACTTTTATTTTATTTTACTAAGATTTTATTTATTCATTTGAGATAGAGAGATACAGAGAGAGAGCATGAGAAGAAAGAGAGGCAGAGGGGAAGGGAGAGAGGAAGAGGCAGACTCCCTGCTGAGTCTGGAATCTGATTCGATTTGGGGCTCCATCCCAGGACTTTGAGATCATGACTTGAGCCAAAGGCAAATGCATAACCATCTGAGCCACCCAGGAGCCCCTTTATTTTTATTTTTAAAGATAGTTTCTTGGAGCAGTTTTAAGTTCACAGTGAGTTTGAGAGAAAGGTACAGAGTTTTTTTATGTACCTTTGCCCTCCCCACCCCCCTGCCCCCAGCCCAATTCCTCTTAAGGAATTAGAAACTCTTGACCCTAGGTGGTCAAGAACACCTGAAAACTCAGAACAAACTATTTTCTCATCTCTTCCCTTCCTCCTTCCTTCTCCTGCCTTTTCTCCTTTCCTCATTCCCTCCTTCCCTCCTTCCTACTATTTTTCCCTCTTTTTTCCTTCTTTCTCATTTATTAAGGACCTCAGAAATCTACAATCAGTTTAATCATAATCTTTAGTCCATTATACACCATCGTCTTTCTTGCATGCCTTATCTTCTTTCCATATTAAATAATTTTTCTTGTTTTTAAGTAACATAATGAATATTCAACTGAATATATTAAAAGAACAATAATTCACAAAAACTTTGCTTCTCCACTATCCCTCAGCTTTCTTCTTCTTCTTCTTTTTTTTTAATTAACATGTAATGTATTATTTGCCCCAGGGGCATAAGTCTATGAATCATCAGGCTTACACATTTCACAATGCTCACCATTGCACATACCCTCCCCAATGTCCATAACCCAGCCATCCTGTCCCCACCCCCACCTCCCAGCAACACTCAGTTTTTTTCATGAGTTTAAGAGTCTCTTGTGGTTTGTGTCCCTCCCAATCTCATCTTGTTTAATTTTTTTCCTCCATACCCCCCATGACCCCCCACCTTGCCTCTCAAATTCCTAATATCAGAGAGATCATATGATAACTGTCTTTCTCTGATTGACTTATTTCTCTTAGCATAGTACCCTCTAGTTCCATCCACATCATTGCAAATGGCAAGATTTAGGGGTTTTTGATGGCTGCATAGTATTCCATTGCATGCACATATATATGTATATGTATATATATTCTCTATACATATTCTATATATATATTCTTTCCATGGTTTTGCTATTGTGGACATTGCTGCTATAAACATTTGGGTGCATGTACCCCTTTGGTTCATTACATTTGTATCTTTAGGGTAAATACCCAGTAGTGCAATTGCTGGGTCATGGGGTAGCTCTACTTTCTTTTCTTTTCTTTCTTTCTTTCTTTCTATTTTTTTTTTCATATTTTATTTATTTATTTGACAGAGATCACAAGTAGGTAGAGAGAGAGGAGGAAACAGGCTCTCTGCTGAGCAGAGAGCCGAATGTGGGGCTCAATCCCAGGACCCTGGGATCATGACCTGAGCCAAAGGCAGAGGCTTTAACCCACTAAGCGACCCACTGGTAGCTCTATTTCAACTTTTTGAGGAACCTCCATAGTGTTTTCCAGAGTGCCTGTACCAGCTTGCATTCTCACCAACAGTGTAGGAAGGTTCCCCTTTCTCCACATCCTCGCCAACATCTGTCATTTCCTGACTTGTTAATTTTAGCCATTCTGACTGGCGTGAGGTGCTTTCTCACTGTGGTTTTGATTTGTATTTTCCTGATGGCAAGTGATGTTGAACACTTTTTCATGTGTTTGTTGGCCATTTGGATGTCTTCTTTGCAGAAATGTCTGTTCAGGTCTTCTGCCCATTTCTTGATTGGATTATTTGTTCTTTGGGTATTGAGTTTGGTAAGTTCTTTATAGATTTTGGATATTAGCCCTTTATCTGATATGTCATTTGCAAATATCTTCTCCCATTCTGTTGGTTGTCTTTTGGTTCTGTTGACTGTTTCCTTTGCTGTGCAAAAGATTTGTATCTTGTTGAAGTTCCAATAGTCCATTTTTGCCTTTGCTTCCCTTGTCTTTGTTGATATATTTAGGAAGAAGTTGCTGTGGCTGAGGTCGAAGAGGTTGCTGTCTGTGTTCTCCTCAATATCTCTCAGCTTCCTCATAGAGATGACCACTATACTAAATTTTGTGTTCATCATTATCTTGAACATCTTTACATGACTAAAGAACATATTGTTGTTTTCAAATATCATAAAAGCACCATAGTTTGTTATCATTTGTTTGTAAAGATAATCTCAACTTGTTTATAAGACAATTTGCAACCATCACATTCATATCTGCAATATATAAAGATATCCTTTTAATGTATTTCTCTTTAATGTCTTCTCCTTCAAGACATGATATTGTTAAACTTCTTAATTTTAGCCAATGAATAGGGGGAAGTGGTATCTTATTGTGGTTCTAACTTTCCTAATTACAAGTGTAATTCTTTTTTTTTATTTATTTGACAGACAGAGATCACAAGCAGGCAGAGAGGCAGGCAGAGAGAGAGGGGAAAGCAGGCCTCCCGCTAAGCAGAGAGCCCGATGTGGGGCTCAATCCCAAGACCCTGGGATCATGACCTGAGTGGAAGGCAGAGGCTTTAACCCACTGAGCCAACCAGGCGCCCCAAGTGTAATTATTTCTTTGTGTGTTTTTTGGCTAAATAAACATCATTTGTTTTGTCCATGTTTTTATTTTTTTTTAAAAGATTTGTAGTTCTTTTTATGTTCGTAATATTAATTCTTTCTCAGTTAAATGTAGTATAAAGAGTATATACCTTGTTTTTTTCTTTTCCTTTTGAAATATATCTTTTAATTAATGGGATTTATTAATTAGTGTACAAATAACTTTCAACTTTTTTCTGGTTAGTAACTTTTGTGCATTGTCAATAAAATTTTCTTACACCAAAATTAGTAAAGAGTAGTTTAAAAAGATTAACACAATTATAATATCAGTGTCAAGTGATATTTGATAAGGTAATTTCCTTTGACATTCTTTCTGTTGTATGTGTTTACATGTGTCTTCTACCCACAATTGCCTTAATATGGACACTTTCTTATATCTAATTAGTGCATTTGCAGTTCTACTAAGTTCTGTTATTAATAGAATTCTCATGAATTATATGGGCAGGTCCCTTGATGTCGCCAATGTAGTTTTGAAAAAAACCTTGTTTTACTTATTTATCACCTTAGAAGATAGGTTCTCAAGCTTCAGCATGCATTAAAATCACCCTGGTGGCTTGTTCAGCTAAAAATTGATGGGCCCCACCCACAGGCTTTCAGATTCAGTAGATTTGGAATGAGACCCAAGGACTTGCATTTCCATCAAGTTCCCTGTTGAGGTTAACGCGGCTGGTCTGGGAACCTCACACTGGGAATAGTTATCTTAGACTAACTTTGCTTGTATAGTCCTTATGAATTTCTGCTTTTATTCCTGTCCTTTCTGACCATTGCTTCACGTCTTTGTTTTCTCAGCATGTGGAGACAGTGAGGAGTGTTAAATTCTGCCTCTTTCAGAAGATGGAGAGTTAAAAGTTGAAATTTATCTCCTTAGGAATATAATTTAAATAACATTTAAAATAACAGGCAATCTATCGATCTTGCAGTGTAACAGTATGTAACCCTCCTTGCTGGCTGCAACAGCCTGGGTTTTTACTCTTTAACTATTTCACATACATTGTTGTATAAAATATAAAGGGGACTTGAGTTCTATAGGGGAGGGTATGAAAAGGCAAGAGGAAATTCACAGTTTGTGTTTCCAGAGGGAAAAGGCAAACATCTATTTATAGGGGACTATCCATTTATAAAGCAGTTACTTAAGCTGGTTAAAAGTAATTTGGAGTTTTAGAGAATATTCTCAGGATTTTGGTTCTAGAAGCTTCCTAACTTATTAACTATGCCTATAATTTATTTGCTTTGGTTTCTGAAGAGGCTTGCTCTAACAGAATGTCATGATTAATAAAATCTTCAAACTCTGGCTGTTAGCTTTGCAACTCTATTTGCCAATGAATGAAGTTTATAGAATTTTAACCTCACAAGAGATAATTCAGATTCACGAATGCAGAGTTCCATCTACTTTTTGAAACACTGTTTGGTGGTTCATTGTGGACAACTTCTTTTTCTTGTAAACTCTGTTGCTCTGTTACAGTGGTACATAACAAAGACAACCATGCTAACAAAGACAAATCCATTATTCATTTGTGCAGTAAAAATTAATTGAATGCCACCTTGTGCTAAGTCTTCTGTTTGGCAATGGCAATAAAATAATGAGCAAGACTGATATATTCTCTCTTGCCCTGGTCTCATATTCTTGCAGGGAAGACAGATAAGTAAATAAGCACTACCAATAAAACACTGTATGGTATGTAAAATGATAAACATATTCCAAGTAGGACTGATGGGATCTGGCAGTGAAGAGATTCCAGAGTGCTTTGGCATAATGAGGAATGTGACACCACACACATATAACGGAAATGAGAGCCATCTCTTTTTAATCACATTTTTAATCACCTTAGATTAAAAAGTTGAGAATCCTGGGGCACCTGGGTGGCTCAGTTGGTTAGGAGACCTAATCTTAATTTCAGCTCAGGTCATGATCTCAGCGTCCTTAGATCAAGCTCCATGTGGGGCCCAGTAAAACTGCTTGAAATTCCCTCTGCCCCTCCCTTCTCACTGTCCCCTCTGAAGAAAAAAAAAAAAAAAAGAGTAGTCCACATTCACATAAAAAAGAATGGGACAGAGGTTCTCAACTTAGCAGGAATTAGGCAATCATCCATCAGCTATAATAGAAATGAAAATTCAGAAAGACTTAATGATCTTCTAAAGTGAAGCATTTGACAAAACTTGTCCAAGAGGTTTAGAAGGGCTGTTGGGCCCCTTAACATTTTTTCCCCCAAAGAATCCATTTTGTCTACAGTCTGAATTTCACAGCAGTAATCAACTATTATAAACCAGAGTAATAGCAGCTTTGGCAGTATTGCTTGTAAAAATAACTGGGGAATAGCAGTAGACCTGCTGAGAGCACCCTAGGGGGCTGCAATGAAAAGATTCCTGCACTTGTAAGATAATAGGATGAAATTCCCCTTGGCCACCTGTTGTGCAATATAAGGTCCCTTAAGGGATAAAATCCCAGGACAACTTTTCTTTACCAGCTTTAACTTTTCTTCTCCTCACCTTGCCATCTGGCTTCACTTACCTTTTTTTTTCTTTTTTCTTTTTTCTTTTTTTTTTTGAGAAATAAAATGCAAATACCTTAAATAGTCTTACAATAATTAATGCGCTTCTATTTTTAAATGAACATCTGTAATTGCAGGAAGTACTCATAAAACTTCAGTCTTTTTTTGATCCAGCATCTTCTACTCTCATACTTGTCACTTCCCTTCAAGTCCCTTGTCAAAGAGGTGCCTGCATGACTGACAAGATAAGGGAAGAAAGAAGAGGAAATGTAAATGTAAATCTCTCCACTAACATCAACACACTTCCCCATGCCTGCAGACTTCATAAATCAGGTTTGGTAATGAGGGTTGAAGGTGTATGTACTGTGTGAGAAGAAAGTGGTGAAGTTCCTGTCTGAGCACAGGAAGGTTCTGTTCCTGAACTGAAATCTCCCTCATCAGAAACTAATTTTTAAGTCTGGGTGGGGATGGGTGTGCGAGGATCATCTCTCTCTCTTTGTAGTTGGCATGTTTTCAGTGCTCTAAAGTGTTTAATATTACTATTTATCAAATTATTCTGAAAGTAATCAGAGATAAATACAAACTATGGTATAGCCCTTGGGGTATGATTCTAACAAATCACAAGCAAGTAATCAAAATACCTTGTACAGATGCATACATCTTTAGATATTAAATTTGAATATGACTTCACATTTATTTCTAGTTAGAAACGTGATCTTCTGGGAAAAATATAAACATTGGTTTCCTAAAGATTATTTCATTTTACATTACATAATTGCCTCACTTATCTGTCTTTCCACTGTCTGAAAACCAAATGTCTAATCTTTTTCTACAAGTGTTCTGGGCTAGGTTTAGTTGCAAATGCATTTCATCATCTTGCACTGGAGGAGTTCCTTTGTACTTGAAGCTAAAGAAATTGAACCAGGGAGTTGCTAAGAACTTTCCAAAATATAGCAAATTAATGCTTTGCTCTCTACTCCTGCGGAGTTACATTTAGATCTCGATTGGCTAGTGGTCAGGAGTGCAGGACATTTTTTCCAGGCTTAGTTTAATATATAGTGGTTGGTTTAGAGTAGGCAATCAGAGATAAGGACAAACTGTTTTCGACTGAGTGTGAGGTTGGCAATAGAAAAACAAAGGTGTTGGGGCACCTGGGTGGCTCAGTGGGTTAAGCCTCTGCCATTGGCTTGGGTCGTGGTCTTGGGGTCCTGGGATTGAGCCCCACATGAGGTTCTCTGTTTAGTGGGGAGCCTGCTTCCTCCTCTCTCTCTCTCTCTGCCTGCCTCTCCGCCTCCTAGTGATCTCTGTCAAATAAAAAATTAAAATCTTAAAAAAAAGGGGGAAAAAAAAAAGAAAAACAAAGGTGTTATAGGTCCTGATGAATGGGTTCTACCAGTAAAGACAGAAGAACACATAGAGGATTTTTATACTGTGCGTGTACTTTGTATTTATAGGACATTGTTATTCCAAAATCTCAAACGTAGACATTCTTAGTGTCAGCTAAAGGAGGTTACTCTCCTGCCAAAGACATTAGGATGCTGACTCACTATGTCTAACTAACATGAGGTCACTTACTACATTGATGTAAAGGTTGGGGGCATGGAATTACAACATTTTTTTGGATCTTGCCATTTCAATCTCTCCACATCCTGACCCTAGTACTTTCTCAATGAAAGACCTAGGAGGAGACTGAAGTGGAAATCAGATCTGGAATCTCTCCTGGATGGACATAGAGACTTTAAGTGAACAGAAGTAAAAGGGAGTATCTCGGGGGTCATTTATTTATTTTTTTTAAACCATGTAATCTATTGATATATCTATTAGGATCAAAGTATTTGATATGAAGAAAACATTCTTAGATAAACTCTAAATTTAATTGTATTATCAAATGTCTTTGAGCTGGAGCACTCTTTCTGGCTATTAGCCCTATTAGGGACTTTAGCTCAATACTCAATTTAAGATTGAAGTTTTATACCTATCCAAGGCCAAGTGCGTAACAGTGATGCAACGTGATTTTTTTTGAGAAAATTATATAGAAAATTGAATAAGTTAATAGTATAGACTTCTTCATAACATCCCATTTATATCAACTTCTATGTAATAACACTTGAAAACACATAAATATTAAAAAATATATAAAATATCTTATTTGGTATTACTTTTGCTTCCTTTTTCTAACATGAAATAATTCTGAGCTACATCAGTCTAAGTGCTTCTCTTCTGATGAATGTATGTTTTGAAGGTGTGTTCAACTTCTAAGATAATAAGGCTGGAAGCAATATGTCTTGTTTTCATGATGTCTAGAATAACTTGCAAATCATAATGACACAGCCTGCCTTCTTATTTTTTTTAGCTCTGAAACTTGCAAAGGTGCCCAGAGGCTAATAAATGATGGGTGAATCTCATAAATGTAATAAATACATAATAACTAACTAAATAAATAATAGATATATAGCTTTGCTATTGACTTTCATGAGAGATACATGTGTATAGGAAGGAGAGATACAGGTTGACAGTTTTTAAAGTGCTTTATAAAAGGATCCATTTAAATATAATATATTGATATTACTCTAGAGGCAAATACTTTCCTATAAGTAAAGGGCCTGTCAGCTTTTCTATTGGAAGCTTTCATTTTAAGGGTGTGTAACTCAACCCTAAATTGTGCTGTCAGCTGAAATGTGGTATATAAAGTTTCAGTGTCATTGCCATTTTTTTCAACATTTGGAATCACAAAACTCCATTTTTTTTTTTTGCACATGTAGACATTAATCTAAAGCAGAAGTCAGTAATTGCCAATAGTATCAAATTTTATTCCATCTGAATAAGATGATATTTCCTAAGAAATCAAGGCTGCCAACACTAAGGAGCATACATAAATATATTTTTGTGATTCTGCTTTATGTCAGTGTTTTGGTCAAATATAATGTGTAGGTGGATGCTGTAATACTGGCTTCCAAGTCATTTGGAGGAAAATAATTATGCCTAGGGCACTGGAAAAATTTCAATTTTGAACTCGAGATGTGAAAGTATTAACAATCACGCCTACTGAGATGAACTATCTACCGGTGACATTTAAAACTAGCCTATTCATTTCTATTCTTTATGAGCTAGATGTCTATTTCAGGAATTTATGGCAAACATCTGATCCAAAAGTAGTTATGTTCTTGACAACAAAAAGTGATAAAGAAGCTGTAGAGAGCAATGAAAATTGATGGGGATAGAGAGTGATAAACAGCAAAAGAGACCCATTAAGGGCCAAATGATTGGTAAAGCCTGAGGAGAAGGGAATGAGAGTAAATTGGAGTGCGGGTTGATCATTTCCCAGGTGCAATCGGGCCAGCTCTGTACCCACCACTATTTCTGCTTGGTTCCTGATGGAAATCTAAAGGTAACTTAGAGTTTAAGCCTGATGTCACTCTGCAGTTATAAGAGGTAAAGAAGGACCATGATTTGTGCTTTAGGGAACTTAACATGATAAAGTCCTCAAATTTTAAGTTAAGTTCACAGAGGATTTTTTTTTTGTTTGTTTTTGAAGTCGGGATTGAGCAAGATAAAAATGAGTAACAAGTGTGAAGTGTAAATTTCCTGGAGTGTGTGGCTTCTAATGAGTTCTGGCTTTTAAAAGTATAGTGTAATCTTCTCTTCAGATACTAGGGTCTCATCTTTGGTCAGTTTTCATTTTCAACAAAAGACTCAAAACACAATACTTTGGTGTTTTAGAAGTTACATTTAAGACAATGCTTTCCCTTCCTCTCAGCAAATGAAAATAAAGACAGTACTCTTTGGTTTGCTTGTCTTTCTTATCACCACAGTGCAAGGATAAGTTGAGTGGAGATACTTCATGTTCTGTTTTCAGAAGCAAGTAGAGGGGGTGCCAGCTATCATCCTGGGTGTTTGGGGTATGTTATCCCATTTAATTATCCGTAAAACATCTATCGGCAGAAGAAACTCCTTCCCACTTATGTAGATGAGGAAGTTTAACCCTGAAAATATCAAAGTTGCCTGCCAAGTTGACATAACTAGTACATTACCAGAGATAGGTCTTTCTGGCTTCAAAGCTCATTTTCTTTCTGTGAAAGGAAATTATATGCCATATTATATAGAAAGTGTCAACCTGATCTGTTATTTTAGGGATTAGCAGTCCTCCCTAAAAATTCAAATAAGTTGCTTTTTATTTCAGCAGTTATTTATTAGCGTCTAATAGCAAATCTGTAGCATGTAAATGGTTGTAAAGCATTATCTGACTTGAGACTCAAGACATTTTGTTGGTTCCACACGGTGGGTGTTAACTGTTGCAGGGCACACAGGTTATCTTCTGCTCCTCAACTCTTGGCACAGTGCTGGACCTGAAATGGGTTCTCAAAGAAGCTTCTCGATAGATTTCTATGTCATCTGATAGTCTGCATGAAGAAATGGATATTCAAATAGCTTCTCTTATATCTACAATGAAGTATCCGTTCTCTCCATTTTATTTTCCTGCAGGATGCTGAAGACGCCCGCCTTTTGTGTTGAAACTTGTCTTTGAATCAACTTGCCTATCACAGCAGAATGCTAATATCAGCTTCTCTTGTGCACTGGCTTCTGCATTAGCCTTGGTTACAGATACAGAACTCCTTCCCTCAGCCAAAGTGTTGAACAAAGAAGTGAGTATCAATGGACATGGCATCTTTTGCCTCAGGAGGAAAGTGGCTTTTGACAGATGCAGAGTTAGAACTGGTCCCTGGATCATGAAGTACCTGCACTAGTCCTCTACAAATCATCTATTCAGTGGGGAGTCATAGAAATAGGAATGGCTATCAGAGTGGAGCCAGAAAAAGGTGCCAAAAGTAGCAATTTAGGTCTAGATCGGGGATTATCAGTTTACAGTTTTTCCAACTGCCCCCTGGTTCCCCATTAACCTCTTGTCTGAGCAGGTCTTCCTTCACACCTTCTCTCTTACAGGTATCTACTAGAGGTGATGTATTTCCTCCTCAGACCCAGTCACAGGAGCAGGAGTTTAATTAGCATTGATTACATTGGTATATTGTTAATTATGAAGACATACTAGAAATCCAAATGTTTACTTAATGGGTAGAAAAATTTTCTCAGGTTCAAGGCAGGTTAAAAATAATGTTTACCTAATTGCTATTATTTTTTTTTTTAAATATTTTTTTTTAAAGATTTTTTATTTACTTATTTGACAGAGAGAGATCACAAGTAGGCAGAGAGGCAGGCAGAGAGGCAGGCAGAGAGGCAGGCAGAGAGAGAGGGAAGCAGGCTTGCTGCCGAGCAGAGAGCCCGATGCGGGACTCGATCCCAGGACCCTGAGATCATGACCTGAGCCGAAGGCAGCGGCCCCAACCACTGAGCCACCCAGGCGCCCCCCTAATTGCTATTATTAAAGGAAGAAAATTGTAACCATATTCAGTAGTTAAATTCTCATTTTAGAAGCTTGCTTATACTTCCCTTCTCTTTTCCTTTTTTCCCCCAAAATCAGATAGCTAAATAATTTCAATAAACATCCTATAAATTATACTTAATACAAAAATGAGGTTGCTTGAATTGACATAGTATCTTTTAATGTTCAATGCTGAAGTCATTTTTAGAATGTTTCTAGTGTTTTATATTTTATCTATTTTAATTCATGATTGCTCCTGAGTGTGGGTGAATAAAAACCCTCCTGTACGGTCCCCTGATTAACCAGATCCCTATAGTCCAACAGTCTAGCAGTAGCCAGAACTGATCTGGTGAAAGGGACCTTCAGAGACACTCTGCTGAGACCTAACATTTTTATGTTAGGCTGGAAATGGGAAAGGAGCAGTGTCTTGGAGAAAAGGGGCAAAACGTGAGATGCATGGTTCTTTGCTTCCCTGCTTTATTCTTTCATGTTATCATAGTGACAGAAGCAACTAAAGAAAGTAAAAGCAATGGTATGAAATTTTATTTTATAATATGTTAAAGAAGACAAGTGCCTTCTGGACTGAAAGTGAATGTAATATATACTAAGTTTCAGCTGGGAGCAATTTTTTTCCCACGTAGACAGTTATAATAAGTCTGTTCTGGAAGCTTATGGGTTTTATAATGGAAATGCTGAACCAAACTTAACAGAGGCATCATGTGAAAGTGTGGCTATAATAACAGCTCAGAAACCTCTAGAACAAGAGGATGATGAGATCCTCAGTGAGTAGGAGGGAAAGACTGAGATGTACATTAAAAAAAAAAATGCATGCCAAAAAAAGAACAAATATGTGTTTTCAGTATTGCAGGCCAACATTTTGAATTATTTGGGGGAGATGATTTGGGTGACTGTCTTTACAATGGAGTTAAATTGGTTTCTTATTTTAGCCAATGCACTGGTTTAGCTTCACTCTGTTCCATTCTAAAAATGCATCAGCATATCAGTCAGCTGCAGGGCACTTGACTCAGCATGCCTGCGTGCTTGCTTGCTAAGAGATTAGGGAAAGTGGATGGAAACTTGAGAGAACAGATTTTGAAAGTTTACTGATAGGTGGTCTGAAAAGCTAAGCAAGACAAACCAGAGCAAGCTCCTGTGGGGGTAAAACTCTACCATTCTTCACAACATTATCCATATTTTAAATGAATCCATTTGGCCTTGGGTCTATTTGGGTATATTGCACTTTGAATGTTTACCCATAGCTATCTTAAACACTTAAATTTTATTGTTGGATTTCCTGCTTTTTAAACCATCAAATAAAATAATGGTGCCTTAGCAGTGAAGACAATTAAAAACAGAATATAATGAAACTGAAAAGTATCAAAATCATCTTCTTTCTTATTAACTTGCACAACTGCACATGTGTGTCAGCAATCACAGATTAAAGAAGCAATTAGTCTGAACAGGGAAAACGTGAAGCTGATACTTAATACACCAACAGACTGTGAGCTTGAGAGCCTTGGTTCTTGGTATGGTTGCAAGCAGAATTGCAAAAATCTGTTCTATCATAGCCCATCATTCTAATCAAATTGAAAAAGCCAATACTGGTAAATTGCCTCCCTATGTCATAAATCCACATTTTTAGAGATTTATGGACCCTAGAGTTAACTGACATGATGATTTATATCATCCGTGATTAAAAGCTGAATGACTTTATTTGTCTTGATGTTGTTGCCAAGGAATTAGACTCCTAAAACAACAAAATGTCAAAGAGCAGCATTTAGTGCTTCTCTTCATGGATGACTTCTGTAGTGCTTAGGGAGATGTTTAGGAGCAAGCGGAACTAAGATCAAAGGTAAATGTGGAATGTCAGTTATATTTACTGAAATAAAATTTATGGAATTATTTAATGCATGCAAATAGAGGAGGGAAATGAAAGCAATTTTCATACTAAATCCTACTTACTGTTCTTCCCTCTGCTTCAATCTTTGGTTTCCCTTCTGATCCACTGGCTCCTCACTTCACCCCTCATCTAGCACACACACACACACACACACACACACACACACACACACACACACAGATTTAATGAAAGCCTTGGGACTAGAAATAAATAAAAATTAGGTTCTCCAAATACTTTTTCAGACTGCATGCTCATTTGCAATTAATGGTTCCAAAACATCTTAAATATCTGAAAGCAATTCTAGCAGATAAAGTGAGTATCAGACCGAACAGTTACTTGCGCTGATTAACACAAGGATAAGTTTTCCTTCAGTTAAAACGAAGGAATGCACCAGTAGTTCTCAAGTATTCTTTCTGCAGACTGGTCATTAGACTCAGGGCAGAAACCATTGGCTTATTTTTTTAAGATTACCACTCCTCCATTCACCTGGAGTGGCTTTTCAAATATTTTTGGTGGAATCTTTTCTTCCAATAACATGATATTTTCAAACTGGATAACATTTTTTAAAAATTAGGTATGAAAGAATACATTATCTGAAAACAGCTAAGAGGTTATTAAAATGAAAAATAGTGAGGAGAGACATGCTTTTATATGTCTTTATAAAGACATAGCAATAAAAACAGTACAATGTTGTCATTAGAATAGAGAAAAATAAGTCATGAATTAAAATAGAGAACCCAGAAATATAAGCTATCATAAAGGTATTTTTTTTTTTCATTTGGGAAATAATAGTTTTACTTAATAGTTCAAGCATAGTTGGTAATCTTCCAGAAGGAAAATAAATCTGAGTTTTATTTTGACAAAATGAAAAGCAATAGCTGAATTACATATTTAAATTTAAACATTTAAAGATTATGTAGACCTATATATAATTGAGGAACTTAGAAGCCTTGTATAATATAGACAAAAATCTCTGCTGGGCAAAACAAAAACAATAAATTCTATAGGCGTTTTTATATGAAAGTTTAGACACATGTTTATGGCAAAATCTATCTAAACAAAGTCCATAATAAATGTTTGATTGAGGGGAAAATTCATAATATATATAAGACAACAATGTTAGAATAAAATGAGCTCTTACAAATTGATACAAAAATGATGAGAAAAAATAGAAAGATGAGCAAAGCATATCACAAATAAATAGGTAGTTTACAAACGAGTAAATCCAGAGAACCAATGAACATATTGACTGAGGCTCAGCCTCACTGGTAGTTCTGACTGCTTATTTTTAAAAAATGACATATTCTTTGTGCTTATAAGGTTGAACCAAATTATAAGAAGAGGTAACTCCCTTTGTAAATCATAGGATAAAAGGTAGGCTCATACTTTGCAAGTAGAAATGTTATTTATTATAGCCTTATAAACAAATCCAGCAACAGATATTAAAATTGAAAATCACATACCTTTCAACTCAGTATTGCCTCAGCTGGGAACCTATTCTATGGAAAAATAAGCCACTGGGATATATGAAAACTGACAACAAAGTGGATGTCCAACAAAAAGAGAACGAGGGGATATATTACATAAATTCATAACATAGAATAATGCAGGTAAGGAAAATATAAATTCTTTTTCTGGCACAGTTGACTTGGGAGAGATTTTTAAGATGTAATATTAAATGGTAAAAGCACAAGCTCAATAACCATATGAATGATAAACATAAGGTTGTCACTTTTACTAAAACAAATAACAAAAAACTCATTATTATGTATTATAAATTGCAGAAGGACTTACACCAGGTCGTCAATACTGGTTATTCAGGTGAGCAGGGAAGAGAGAAGAAAGGCAGAGGTATGAAAGAAAAGGGACAGTATCAATGATAAAAATGTATGTTTTCTATGATCTTCATTTTGGAAATGTTCCCAACATTTTGCTGGTGGCTAATTCCAAGTGGTGAAATTTCAGGAGACTGATATCTCATAGTTATAGCTGAGGACCTAAAGCTGAGAAAAGGCTAAGTTGCAGGACCATCCTTACAGTCCTTGCCAACTTTAGCTAGTCACCCACTTCTAAGCTGCATAAAGGATTTGAGTATTGGAGAAAGGGGTTTTCTTTTATCAGATTACTGAAGTCTTGCCCCTGCTTTCAAATTAGGGGATACATTTTCTCCCAACTCCTCAAGGAAGTGTTTTTGTTTCAGAAAACCATCAGAAAGCTGGGCATGTGTTCCAGAATATAAGGGACAAAGGGATTTACAAAATATGTGAAACGAGAATCTTGTTGAAGCAATCTCTGGCAGGAAAGGCTGAAGTTTTAAATTGAATAAGATGCTGAAATTTTGTTCATAGGCAACTTTTTAAGTCTCTGGATATTGAGATCACTTTCTAGTTTATGAAAATGGCTAGGAGAGTTATAGAATCTGCCTGAAATCTCACTCAGATATAGGGGAAATCAAGTCAATAGGAGAGATTTAAAGATGTAGATAGAAAGAGTAATACTACTTCCTGTTTGCATTCCACTGAATCTCTCTCAATGAATTAACCATAGGTATGCTTTTATACATGATTAAAGAGTTTTTAAGTGATCATGCATTTTTATATAATCAGATACAAAATCCAAACCTTTTCTTTGTGAAAAGAAAGAAAATTACATTCAGAATTTCAAAATACAGGGGTGCCTAGCTGGCTTAGTCAGTAGAACATGCGACTCTTGATCTCAGAGTCATGAGTTCAAGCCCCACGTTGGGATTAGAAACTATTTTTTAAAAAATCAGGAATTTCAAAATACAAAACAAAACACATTAACATTGGAATTGCTCTGACTGAAGGTGTCATGCATGGGCTCTCTCTCAGCAGCCATCTTCCCTCATATCCCCTCGTTACCCACTACCACCACCCACCCCCATCCAAACAATTAGATTCTTCCACAGACTCAAGGGATCTGTAATTTACGGTTTAAACACCATGGACCTGGACCATGCATAATAGGTGGTTTTTTAGCTCATAACAAAAAAAATAAATGTGTCTTAAGTGCCTACTCTGTGTCTCTCACTTTATATATATTCTCTTTAATCTTCTTACTAACCCTTTGACAAATTCCAATATTATCTTTGGAGAAGCTGCAGCTTGAAAAGTAATAGAATCAAAATCACACATTAACAGAATAGGAGAGGTGAACCCAGATTTGTCTGATTTTTGAAGTTGCTGCTTCTTAGGTCGTAATATCATATGACTTCTGGGGGGTAACACCGAGTCACTCAAGTCCATAAGAAAACAGATTGCCAGAACCCTACTGCTTTTGGCCATAAGACAGAACATAAAGATTGCTGAAAGTAAACAGAGTCACATATTACTATCTTCCTCTGCATCTTGATATATCTCTTCCACCTAAGAGCTTAATGAACATGAAGACTCACCTTAGTGATGTGAGGAAGCACTGGAATGCTCTGTTGAAGTCTGGGAGATTAAGAGACTTTTAGTTCATTGACTTGTTATATATCTAAGAATTATTCCTTATATATGGATATAACTGGTAGTTTCTTTCCCAAAACTATTGAGGGAATGGGGCAAAGGAGGAAGCAATCCAGTTCTAAACAAAGCAAAATGAATACTTAAACTGAAAGATTGGTAACAATAATTTATTCACTCTCTCAGTCAACAAATACAGAATATGAACTACCAAGCACTATTCCAGAAACAGAAAATATAGTGAAAAACAAAATCAACAAAGTCTGTGCCCTTCCAGATCTTACAATGTAGTAAGAATGAGATCAATCAACAATTAAGGTAATATAATATAATGGGAGATAATACAATCTTTAAAGAAATACAAAACAGGGAAATTATGGGCAGGTGCTATTCTTAGATAGCATTATCTAAGATGACATTCAAAGTCCAAATAATGTAAGGGAGTAAATATCATTGCTTTACAGGGAAAAGTGTGTTCTAAGTGGAAGAGAGATTAGGTACAAAACCTTTAGGCAGAGGCATACTTGCTGCTGTATAGGAACAACAAGGTGGCCAGAAAACAGAGAAGTGGATGAATGAGTGTAAGAGTGGTAGGAAATGAAGTCAAAAAGGTAGATTAGGTAGAACTTTATTTTTATTTATTTATTTTTTTAAATTTATTTTTTAAATTTTTTATATTTATTTATTTATTTTTTAAAATGAGAGATGGTGAGAGAGGGAGCACAAGCACAGGGAAGCAGGAGAGGGAGAAGCAGGCTCCCCGTTGAAAGTATCATTTACTCATACTCAGAATAAGAGAGTTGTTTTCCATGGCACCTCTACCGAAGATTATCTCTCATTTATCATTTCTTGCTGTAATCCTTGATTATAGAACTTTCAATGATAAATACCTGTAAGAATATGCTCTGGAAAGATGAAGATTTGAGAGGACAAAAAAACCTTTGGTGCCAACTGTGATAAGAATGCACTTTCTGGCCACAACAAGAACATAAATTGGAAAAAAAGAAAATGGAAATTCATAGCAAAATTTGGTTCTTTCTATTCCCCTGTGAACTGCAGAATTAACAAAGTTTGTTGACAGGGAATCACATTTTGGTTAAAACTAAGTAAATAAGGCAGGATGATCTCATATGGCCAGATCATTAGAAGGCAATCACTAAAAGTATTTTTTTCCAATTCCTAAGAAATGGTTAGTAATGGCAGAAAAATAGCTGTTTAACAGGAAAAGATTGTGTCTGGGATGAAATCTTTGGAATTTTGTGTAGTTTTGTCTCTAGGGAAAAAGTGAAGGGGCCTGAAGCAGAGCTATCTATTTTATTTCAGGACAGAGGAAACTAGAGAGCTCAATGACAACAATCCCTCAAATACTTGCATTTGAATGTGAGGAGTGAGCTTAGTTAATCAAAGTTACCCTATGATTTTTAGTTCATGGTGATATATAATTATGCACTTAATGTTTTATATCAGTGTTATATAGTTGTAATTTCCAATAGCTGGTCCTAGAAATTGTTCTATCCTGTGATGTGAAGCAGGGAATAATTGTCTTACTCTGATATTATTATGCTCCTATTTGATAGAAGAAGTTGTAAATGACTTTTATAAAACATAAAAATCCTAGCTGCTGAAAGGATGGGGGTGGGGCTATTTTTTTGCTCCGCCACTTTAGCAGCTTGCAAATGGATAATTTCTACTGTTTTATGGATTAGGTATCACACACACACACACACACACATATATATGCATATATATTTGAAAAATAAAGATTTAGCGATAATTTGTTAGTGCCTTAATTTTTTCCTTACATTTTTATTAAGATTTTATTTTTTTAGGGCAGTTTTAGGTTCACAGAAAAATTGATAGTAATGTATAGAGATTTCTAATATACCTCCTGAACCTACATATATATAGCCTCCCTCATTATCTATATCCCCCACCAGGATGGTACATTTGTTATAATTGATGAACCTGCACTGATACCTCCTAATTACCCAAATACCCTAATTACCCATAATGTTGATGTTACGGTACATAATGTGTGTTGGTGATTCTATGGGTTTGAACAAATGTATAACATGTATCTATAATGACAGAATCATACAGAGTATTTTCATTGCCTTAAAAATCCTCTATTCTCCATCAGTTCATCCTTCCCACCCTTCCCCATTTCTAATTCTCAATAACTGATGATCATTTTATTGCCCCCATGATTTTGCCTGTTCCAGAATGTCATATAGTTGGAATTAGACAAATATAGCCCTTTCAGATTGGTTTCTTTCACTTTAGTAAGATGCATTTAAGTTTCCTTCACATCTTTTCATGGCTCAGTGGCTTTTTTTTTTTGTTTTAAATAATATTCCGTTGTCTAGATGTACCATAGTTTATCCATTTACCTACTGAGGAATATTTTGTTTGCTTCCAAATTTTGGCAATCATAAATAAAGCTGCTATAAACATCATGTGCAGGTTTTTGTGTGAACATAAATTTTTAATTCTCTTGGGTAAATACCAAGGAGCACTACTGGTAGAATATGCTTAGTTTTGCAATAAACTGCTACATTATCTTATAAAATAACTATACCATCTTACATTCACACCAGCAATGAGTGAGAGTTCCTGTTGCTCTACATCCTTGGCAACATTTGGTGTTGTCAGTGTTCCAGAGTTAGACCATTCTAATAGGTGCATAACTCAATTAAAAAAAAAAAAAATACTGGCCTATGAAATCCCAAAAGATAGGGATTCTTATTTAATATTTTAAATGGAAGTTGTCATTGTGCCATGGGTACATTTCTTACATTTTATTTTATTTTTTAAGTAGGTTCCACACCCAGCATGGAGCCCGATGCAGGGCTTGAATACATGAGCCCTAAGCTCAAGACCTGAGCTGAGATCGAGAGACAATTAACCGACTGAACCACCCAGGCGCCCCACTGGTCTTATATTTTAGATATTCTCAGGAATCCTATTCACTATAACACCAAATATTATTCTATGAAACTGTTTACCTAGATGAAAATATGATTATTTGGATGGCAGAAGATATAAAAAGATACAGATTTAAAACATTTATACTAATATTTATATAAGGAACTTGAAGAGATCAACATTTTTAGGGTAAGAACCACTATTTGTTTAGGAGTTAAGAGGTCTGATTCTGAGACCTAATTAGTCACTGACTTGGGTGCAACTCTTTTTGTATCCGGTTTTGCCTTTCTGAACCTCGGTTTTCTTATCACTGGAATAAAAGTGTGACCTAATAATTTCCAAAGACCATTTATATGCCAATATTCTATAATTTTTGGCCAATACAATCAAGATGGTTCATTTCTCTTTATCCACAGCATTTACTGTAAGTTACCATGTTAACGTATTAAGTGTTAGTTTAGTTTAATGCTTTCTATATTGGACTTTAGACTATGTTATATGTGTCCTATTGGTTAAACTATGTTATATGTGTCCTATGGGTAGCAGATTTTTATTTATGTATTTTGGAGGTCTATATTAAAATGCCTTAGCACTCCTTAAAACATCTAAGCCATATGAACAGTTGACAAGTCAGGCTAGCCCTGGAAAATCTGAATGAAATTGAGAGTAGATTGAATGATACTGCTTTATTTGTTCTTTTGTTTCCAAAAGGCACAAATTCTTTGAAAAATGGCAACGACTCCAAGTTCAGAGCACCAGATTCTAATAGGAATTGACTGAGTACTTACCATGAGCCAGGCACTCAGTAATAAATCTATGAAGTAGGTATCGTCATCCCTCTTCTATAGATGAGCAGGTGAGGTACGGACAATTAAATGACTTGCTGAAGTTCATACCAATTATAATGAAAACAGGCAATATATGAATATAGAATGGGATATATTTCTTAAAGAGCATCCTAAACTCTATTTCCAAGTGGCTATTAACATTTAGAATAGTGCCCATTGTATAGGAAGTGCTTAATAATGTTACTATCTGCTAAGGGAGATATAAATGGCACTCATTGGCAAATTGCTTAATTTTTCTAAGCTTTATTCTTATTTATCAGTTAGGTGCCTGGCAGAAAACAGATGGCATGTACAAACAGAGTAATTAAAAGGAATTTAACAAAGATCTTCATTATAAAGTTGTGGGAAAGGTTAAGGGAAATCAAAAAGGGATAAAGATTTACCTTTGGGCTAACAGGAACTGCATTATCTGAAGGGCCAGGGGAGGGAGTAGCTACTGGGATCCACAAAGAGCCATGACTGTGGTTGTGGCTGCCCCACCCCAGCAGACACTGTGGCTTTCTAGGGAGCAACAGAAGAATCACTGACAGTCTCTTGTGCCAAAGTGATGGAGCCAGGGAAGATAACTCAGATCTCTCTCCTCCCACCCTTCAGTCTCCTGCTGCCCTCTCTAATGGCCAGACCCAAGCAGAAGCCAGAGGGCAAGGGTACCTGGGTAAAACAACCTAGGGAAGTCAGCCTCCTAGAGGCCCAGAGCAGAGTGGAAAATGGTAGAAAGATCTGGTGGGGCAGAGAATATCTAGCGCATTCACCTCCCACAAAATTAATTCATTATCCAGTGTTTTTTTATGCCTACCCAAAACTGTGTTACATTCTGGAGAGTATTTCAAATGTAAACAAAAATGTCTGTGCCCACAAGGAGCTTAATTGTTAGAAATAGAGTTCAAAATGACACCAATGTAGAGCTCAAATGTTAAAGTGCAGACTTCGAAGATTCGATGTAAATTTAGAAAAGTAACTTAAAATGTTTAGAAATCAACTTCCTCATCTTAAAAAATGAGAACAGAAATGGTACCTTCCTCAATGGAGCACTGGATGTACTAATTCATGGAAAACACTTAGAGTGATGCTTGACATATCATAAGACTTAATAATGTGGGTTATTATTTTCTTCCAAGTATGATATAGAAGGTATGAGCAAAGCCGTAGAACTATTTCCAGAGGAGAGTACATGTCCCTGAAGGGGCTAGATTAGACATCTTTAAGGTCTGTTCTAGGTCCCAAGATTTCATGGCAGGTCCTCAAGGTTACACTACAGGTGGAGGCAGTGAGAAATACTACCAGTTTCCAGGGTGCATTTAATCACTTGACCCGTCTTCTTGCCTTCTCCGGGTCTATAGACTGCATAAAGAAACCCTATTCAGGATGGTCATAAGTGAAATACTGCATCAGCTATTTAAATGTTCTAAGAAGCATATATTAAGGATGATGGTATTGATGATCTAAAATAGTTACTGGCGCTCGAACCCAAGGCAGTAAGGCATTTTATAAATCAGCCAACATCCCTTATGTCCTGGATCTAAATTTTGAGTTCTTGAGCAATATATCACAGATGTCTTTTTTGTAGTCTATGCTTTCCTCTTTGGAAGGCAATTTATTATTTTTATCAATATTAATGTAATTGCCAATATTTTTTTTTAGATGAAGTATATGTGTCTATCCATATCAGGCTCAGATAAATTTCTTTTGGATCAATAAGCATGCTGCTGGCTTTTTCTTTTTCTTTGCAAAATGTTTAAATGATTTTTGCTATGGTTTTTATTTTTTTAACCAATTAACTAAGCAGCTTTAATTTTCATTTGATTCTGTACTTTGATGAAGAGTAATATCTAATCAGTAAAACAACAAGAATTGTCCTTTTGCAAAGAGAGAAATAAGCTTCTAACTAAAATGTCAGAGTAAGAGCCCCCTGCCCTCATAACTCTCCTATGGAAGCTGGAATTTTTTGAAGGCTTATTTTCCCTTATGGTTTTGTCATGACCAGCTGCAGTATCTTTCCCATCCCATGGTCTGCTTTATTAAGTCACAGTGATAGTCTATTAAAATATTTAAGGCTGGAAGGAAGTTCAGAAAATTGCTAAAGAATAATCCCGCCTTTCATAAATAAGAGTATGCGGAAATTTCACATGGTAACTTAGTTTGGCTGGCTTTTAAAAATTTTCTCTGTTGCTAAGGAAGCTTAATGGTAGGTATAGAAATGAGTTTAAAGCAAGCTCTTAGAACAAGCTTGTGCCCAACAGCAGTTGCAGTGTTTATGAGCGGCAACCCTGTCCATATGGAAGAGAAAAGCTAGAAGTGAAAATTACATCATCTCTTCCATATCAGAAAAGTTAATTAGTTGGTCCGTAATCACAGACTCTGCTCCAAATGAAAAGAACAGCTTTTCTCCTTTTGAACAGAAAGACACAGAAGGTACGATACCTGCGTAATTCATTAACAGTCAGAATGTTTTGAAAGAAGAAATTCTGAATTTAAGATTATCATGAACTTCAACTTGTAATAGCCAAGTTTGTGGTGAGACTTTCGTAGTTTCCCAAAACAAATTTAAAATATGAGAATTTCCTTTTGTGCTTATCAGAAGCAATCTAAAGCATTTGGAAGATTTTGTGAGTTTTTTTGTTTAATCTTTAAGATATCAGAGCACTGTGTTGTGTATTAAATAAGCTATGGGGGTTTGAAGTTTAAGAACCAGTTGAAAATGTCAGATCCAAAGTAAGGCCCAAAATAACTTGAAAAATGGGAATTTCTGGATCTGAGTTTCTGGGCTTCATGTATATGTTAACTCAAGGACTTTATGTATATTAACTTCTAGGCTCTGGAAGTTTCCATGACCAGAGAAAGAGGGGTTTGAAGGTGATGGAAACATACCTTGTGGTAGCTGGAAAGGTGATTCTGGCTGATTAGATTGTAGGGAAGCTGGATAGCTGAAACACAAAGAGGAGAAGCCAGTGCTCTGGTGTTTGGAAATAAACCTGATCAGCCATTTGTCTAAATCTAGGTGAGACTGACTGAATTGTTCTCTCCCCTCTCCCATTCCCAAATAAAAGAGGCAGAAAAATAAGAAGTGTGGCATATGGTCCCTGAAGAGAGTGAATTAGCACAGTCTGCTATTCCCTCCCCCAAACTCCCAGAGAAACTATAGAAGCAGAGAGAAGCCGGGATCTGAAAATGATGGGAAAGCTATGAGAAACCCCTGAGCTGTGGGGAGAAACTTTAGGAAAGAGGTTTTCAGTTCTCTTGAGTCTTGTTCTTCTGTATGTTACTTGGGACTGTTTTTGTCTCATCATCTGCACAGAAATGCATAGCAACAGCCTGGACATAGCAGTGCCAATGGCATAATATTAGGGTCTGCAAAAATTCTGCTGCTGAGAGGCTAATGGAACAGATGTCAGCTGCCAGGATTTTACTTTCCTTCCCAAGTTCCTTTTAAATGGTAGGGATGGTGGGTTTTATTTTAAGGAGACTGTGCCATCTTGAAAAATGATTCAAAAGATTTGTCAAGTATGGAGTGACAGCAGACAGGAGTGACTGAGAGAGGTTCTTTGGTATGTTGATGCCCCCACTTATTCTTACTTTTTCATTTTTGTTTAGATTCATCAGGAGGAATATAACTTAGGCCATTCCCTAATTCATATTATCAGACAGTGGCATGAGCTCAGAAAGGAAAAATGTAGATACCAGCAAAAACAACTCATAGAAGAAAGGAGATAAACTAATATCATATGACACAGAATTCTTGGAACAGATGGACTAAGAATTTAAAATAAGTTCAAACTGAAATACTCAGTGATAAGGAAGGTGATAATTAAATGTGGGATAAGTCATTAAAAAAAAAAAACAAATGGAAACAGTAAACATGAAAATTATAAGAGTTGAAATAAAAAACAGAAGAAATAAGATAAATAATCCAAAGGTTCAACTGAAGAAAGAATTCATTTGCTGGAAGATCAGATTGAACACTCTCAGAAGGTAACAGGAAAAAAAAAAGAAAATATAACAATAAACTAAGAGATTTGGAGAATAGTAATAAATAAATAAAAGTTAAAGTGCTGATACCCAGCTAATAATAATCTCAGAAGAAAGGTGGTGATGGTTATGCTGGGGGACAAAGAAAGATATATTTGAAGAAATAAAAAAAAATTAATATCCCAGATTTTTAAAAAAGACAACTGATCTCTTATTTGAGATGCCGCATAAAGTGAACTTTCTATACCTCAGTTTACCCATCAATAAGATGAGGGTAATAAAATGTCTATCTTACTACCTTAAAAAAAATAGTAGGAGTAAATGAGTGAATATATGTAAAGTCTTTAGAATAGTGCCTTTTCATAATCACTGTTTTAGTATTAGCTATTATTATCACCTAGATATATTCTATCAAAGGCAAATTGAAAATGCTTCCAAGGAGAATGGAAGCTACCAAGGAAAAAATATTTTCCTTCTTAACACCATAATTACATGGTAGAACCAAGGGTTTTATATCCAATCAGACCTGAGAATAATTAGCATATGGAGACCCACTGTGGAAAGCTCTTAGAGGATGTACTAAATAAGACAACATCTAAAAGCACAAAGGTGCTGTAAGAGGTACATGAAGAATGGTGGCCAAAAAGACAGAGGATATCATGATTATTTTTAAAGGTGCAGATTAAGATAAGTAAATTCTGCAAAATACCAATATTGCTATATTGAGGAAATTAATAAAGGAAAAATAAAGGGAAATCCCTAAATATAGATCTTAAGCTAGGGACAACTACTCTACGAATAATTATAGCCAGTAAGAATTTTCATGAAATTTCATGCGGGAATGATGCAGCTATTCTGGTTAGTTATTGGCCAAGTTATATAACATATAAACTATGGCTCAGCAATTGTATTCCTGGGTCTGCAACAAAGAGAAATTACTACAAAAGTCCATTTGGGGACAATGATGGCAATGCTTTTGGGGTTTCCTAGAGGCGTCCAACACTGGGTGTTGATGAGTTAAATCAAGCAGAAATTGACAGCAACTACTACTCCAACAGCAGTGTTGGCCACTCTACAACCAGTACACAACCAGGATAATGACTTCATTGAGCTGTCATTGTGGCTTGTGCAACCCAAGGGATCCTTGTAGATGTCCTACCAGGAAAAAGATGAACTTCTAGAAGTGGTGGCAGAGAAGGCAAGAGAAAGTCACCAGGAACCATGAATGGGATACTGACAAGACTTGAAGGTCAGCCTTTGCTGAAGTTGGAGTTGTTTGTTACAGTGGGGTGATGTGTTTTTGTAAACCCTGGACATCGCATGCATTTCAGTCTTACATTACTAATTGTGAGAACATGACAAGAACAAGAAAAGGGAAATTAGAGGGGAAAGCCTTGTTTCATTACTAGATGGATTAAGGCAATATGTTCAAAGTTGAATTATTACAAGTGCTTTCTTCTTCTTCCTTTTTTTTTTCTTTTTTAAGTGCTCTTAAATTTATATTGGGGTTTTCAAAGGAATCCAAGGTAAAACGGCACCCTTGGCTCAAACTCCTCTGTCATTTTCTATACATTTCAAGCTGTGTTACACATGGTAAAGTAGCAATTTCAAAGTTTTGGAATACTGTGGGATCATACGTTTTTATTGGTAGAAAATTAGCTCTCCCTTAGTATAATATCCATAGTATAGTGGCCAAGTGAGTGGCTCTGGGAATAGACTATGTGAGTTCATTTTTTTAAGGTTTTTTAATTTTTTTGTTTGACAGAGAGAGCATGAGCATACAAGCAGCAGAGGGGCAGAGGGAGAGGGATGCACAGATTCTTTGATGAGCAGAGAGTCCCGCATGAGGTTCAGTCCCAGCACCCTGGGATCATGACCTGAGCAGAAGGCAGACTCTTAACTGACTGAGCCACCTAGGTTCCCCTAGACCATGTGTGTTCAAAGTCCAGCTCTCCCATGCACTATTTTAACAAAATGATCATACAGAGGGTCTGGTACATACTAACAGATACTTCCCTTATTTCTTTCTATTCAATTATTAATCTGGTTGCAGAGGTAAATCTTCGTTTATTTTATTTATAAGTCACATTTTGTGAATATGTCCAAATTAGGCAAAGTTAAATTGTTGGACTCATTTGATACTCATTCCTAAGTCAGGTTTCAATTTAAGACCCAGATGCGTTAGTCTCTTAAGGAGAATTAGGTTGGTAAACAGAATTTTGGATTCTATGTTTGATCAATTTACATAGAACAGATTTGGTCTGTTATCCTGTAGTGGACTCTGAAATTCTTGGTTAATGAAAAGCTATACAAGTTACAAATAGTCATTTATAATGTGACATAGATTTGTACCATTATCTTTATATATTAATTTATAATGCTAGACTATATAATTATGAAAAGAATTATTGTATTTATGTTTTTAAATATGTATTTTTAAGCAAAATAAAGTGTCTCTTCTATAATTTTCAATCAGTTCAATCTTCATATTTAACTATACCTTTTTGACATTTGGACTTGGAGTATCATAGTTTATGATACGTACAGTGATGTTTATTACATGTTTGCTCTTTCCTCTAGCTTGAAAGGATATAATTAATATTGCCAATTTAGCATTATAAACAACTTAAAAGTTTAGAATGAGGAAAATGCTAGAAATTATAATTGTCAAAACATACATAAACAATAATTAATAAAATTTATAATGATTTAGGTACTTATACTCATTTTTGGATCATTTCAGTAGTAAGTAGGAAACAAAACTGCTTTAAGAGTGAATATGTCATATATATACATGGTGGGTGGAATTTACCATCTATTCTTTTCACTTAGATTTTGTTTGGTGAAAGAAAAGAAGATAAACTTAGGAAGGAGAAAAGAAGAGAGAGAGTCTAAGTTACCTTTAGTCTAGTTGATTATTTAAACACTTGACAAAATGTAAATATGATTCAGTATTCCCAAAGATAGGAAAGAAAGGAAGGAAAACCAACCAGAGCATTCATTCTGTCAGTAATTATAAGGTGAAATTAAAATTCCATTTCCTCGGGGAAGTTTTCCCTGATCCTCAGCTAGAAGTAATTTCTTCCTCTTCTGACTTCCCAGTGCTTCTCCTAAAGAACTTAGGATCTTGTATGGTAGTGATTTATGGATACTCTCTAGGGTCTTATGATATTGCAAGATTATAAACTAATTGAGTAGAGGATTTATATTTGAATCTGCTTCAGTGTGGAAGGCTGCGACTTATAATAGAAGAGTATGGCATTTAAAGTCAGCAAGAACCCAGTTTCAAGCCAAGCTCTGCCACTTCCTAAGTGTCTGAACTAAGCATTAGTTTTTCTGTGCTTCAATTTCCTCATGTATAAAATGATGATAATAATACTTAGCTTATAGCTTTTGGGAAAGACTTTATGAAATAATTCTTGGACTGCTTCTGTTCCCTTGCATGTATTCAATAGATGTTAGCTCTCTTCTTTCCTATCTTCGATAAGCATCCCTTTCCTCCATGCAGAAGGGATTCCAGTGACTAAAAAGTTAGTCATTTTGCAACTATATCTTTCACTAAGGGAAAAACTATGTAAACATTTATGTTTGACAAGTATGGCTTATGGGATGTAATCATAAAACACTTTTAATTCACCCTCCACACACTGTTCTTTTAAGTATTTTCCTTTCCCCTGGATGAATTTCAGAGCAGTTCCGTGATTTCGCTATCACTGATGGACAATTAAAATTTTCTGGTCAGCAATTTACAGTTCTCATTCATTTCATGTGATATTTGAAACTACACTTCATCTGAGTTCCAGTTACTTCAGCTTAGTTCTGTTGTAGGTTAGCCGTTGACTAATGGGTTGGTTGGAGAGGAGTTGGTTGCCTCTTCTCTTTTCCACTGATTTACACTTCCCACTCTAAAGAGACAGGAAAGTTATAATTTGACTAATGCTGTCATGAATTGGTGACAGATTTTCAGGTTATGATTGCTGTTATTTTGTTTTGTGTATTGTTGTTTTTAAAGATTTTATTTATTTATTGGACAGAGATCACAAGCAGGCAGAGAAGCAGGCAGAGAGAGAGGAAGGGAAGCAGACTCTCTGCTGAGCAGACAGCCCGATTGGGGAGGTGGGGGGAGTCATCCCAGGACCCTGGGATCATGACCTGAGCCAAAAGGCAGAGGCTTTAACTCACTGAGCCACCCAGGCACCCCTGTTTTGTGTATTTGTTTACATGTTTTCAGATGGAATTTATTTCTCAGAATAATTTAATGGATTTTTCAGGGAATGATTCCAAGCTGGACTCTCCCATTGGTGGGGATTTTTCTACCTGTATTCCCTTTGATATACTTTCTCTGGCTGAATATGAGACTCCCGCTGGCCTCAGATTGTTGATGATCCTTTTGCTCATTCATTCAGATAATATTTATTAAGTCCTGTAAAGTGTCAGAACCTCTCCTGAGTGGACTAATTAGTGAAAAAACAAAGATTTCTATCTCAGGAACATATATTTTAAAGGAGAGAGAACAAAAAGCAATAGAACTAACAAGTAAATATCAAGGTGTGTGAAAATGTGACATACACGGTGGAAACAAGAAAAAGCAGAGCAGATCAAGGGAGACCAGGATAGTTTGGATGGGGCTAAGCCACAATTTTAAATAGAGTGATTGCTGTAATTCTTATTGATGAAGTAGGTTGTTGCTCTTCTCATTCCTGCACACTCACCTCTTTGCAATGCAAACTTTGGTGCCCAAGAAGTAGACTTTCTGTCCTTGATCTTAAATATAGGGTTAGTTATGTGATTTGCTTTGGCTAACAGGCATTAAAAATTATAAACAAAGCGAAGGCTTGAAAATGCTTGTGCATTGGTGTTTGCCCTCTCTTGTAGCTAGGGAACCCTCTACCACCAAGTGAAAAAGCCTAGTTTTGCCTGTTGGAGGATGAGAGTCCAAGTGGAAATAAAACTTTCAGCTTTCCAAACCATTTTAGCTAAGGTCCCAGCTGAGGCTGAAGGCCATCCAACTGAGATCATTCTAGACTATCCAGCTCCAGCTGAGCTGGCACAGACAAGAAGATTAGACTAGCCAACCCACATAATCATGATCAATAACAAACTGTGGTTGTCTTAAACTACTGAAATTTGTGGTTGGGAATAGCTCACTGATACACTGAAATTTTAACCAAGGCTTGAAGGAAGCCAGATTTATCCCTTATGCTGCAGGTAGGTTAGCTTCCCCTGAGTACCTATATTTATGAGTGAAGATTGTTAATTTTCAGATTCTGTTAAGAAGAAGGAAGGTGTGAATTAAGATAAGAATGTCCACTGCCATTGGTCCCAAACACTCCTAAGAGAGGAGAATTGTACTTAGTCTTGTGTGTTGGGGAAGGGGCCAGGGAACGAATCCATGTGGGAGTAGGACTTTAGATACAGTTAGGAATTTAAGCAGGAGTTAGTCAACATTGTTGGGAGAAAAAGGGTAATGAATCCTTATAAGGGAAGTGGATAGCTTGGGTAAAAGCACAGTGGTCTGTGGACTGTGGGACTTTGGAAGATACACAGATAAGTTGGCTTATCTAGAGTAGAATTGTGTCCAGATAGTTATGTGATCTGATGGTATTCATCAGCTATGTCCCTGGTACAAAAAGGTTAAGAAATACCTAGGAACTGAAATATTAAACTTCAGTGACCATAATTTATGCAAAGCTTTCCTCGGTAATTAAACACCCAGAGAAGGTCTAGGCAAAGCCATTTGGGTATATTTGCTTATAAGGAATAGCTGATATTGTATTGCCACTTGGAACTAGAAGAATTTCCTTGGAACCAGCTCTTCAAGAAGAAATACAGACTCCGGACTCTGACTCTGGAGTCAGACTGAAAGAATTTGAATTGCAATTCTGCCACTTATTTGCTGCTAGGACAGCTAATGTAACCTCTCTGTTCCTCAGTTTCCCTTTCTGTGAAATGAGCATAATAGGCCTCTTTCCTTCTCCCCAGTATCATCCCGTACCATCTTATTTCCAGAGCCTAGGTATAACATTTCATAACCTGCTGGGGCCTTATTGCTTGACCTGACTGTATATACTCCTCTTTACTTTTGTTATATGTAGGATATCAACATTCACAGTGTTGCATGTCTGTTCTTGTTCTGTATGACCGTATGGAAATATTTCCTTCCTTATAACTTAATGATTACATTTTTAAAATTGAATAGATAGCTATTGCTCTGATAGCCGTTTCCCTCATCTGTTCCTGTCTTCTAGTTTCAGAGAATCCAGAGTTGCATTTAACATATTGTTAAGGGTTAAATTGGGTCTCCTGAAAGATGCCCAAATCCTAACCCCAGGTGACTCGAATGTGCCCTTATTTAGTAATAGGGTCTCTGCACATGTAATCAAGTTAAGATGGGGTTATCCTGGGTGAGGGTGGGCCAAAACCCAATGACTTATAAGAGAAGGAGATTTGGAGGCACACAGACACATGTGGAAGGGAGAAGGCCATGAGACCACAAAGGCAATGCACCTGCCAGCCACAGGGTGTGGAAGATTGTTAGCCACCACCTGAAGCTAGGAGGAGGTAAGGAAGGAATTTCCTCCAGAGTCTGCAAAGGGAGTGGTCCTGTCCAGCCTTAATTTAACTCTAGAATATAAGCTGTAAGAGTATGTATTGAAACTATTGAGCATAAAAGCCAGAATTCTATATCACTCTGTTATGCTATTATAAAAGCCAGTATCAATATTTTTATTAGGAAGAAATGGATCTATGCAAGAAATTCAGCATTTTAAATAAAGAAATGAAGAGTGTTGGGAAGGAAGAACTTTTTTCTTCCCTTCAGATCTTATAGCTAGAATATCCTGCCTGCTGCCAATGTGGATATTTATCATTATCTCTCACTTACACTTAAAAAAAACATTTCTATCAACTTTCTTTTTACTATATCAGAATGTTTTGTTGGATGAGAATAATGATGATAGTCCTATCTTCATAGGCTCCCTTTATCAGCTTTGGTTTTGTTTTGTTTTCAGCAGACTTAATGAAGCAAATAAGGATTTACTATTCCCCTGGACATGTTTTGTTCTTTAGCGAAGGAATTTGAATGTAACAGTTACTGATGAAGAATGACAGAGCATTTTGGTAAGAGCACTATTGTTCGCTCAGCTTGTAACAAATACATTTTAAATTTAATTTCAAGCTTCCTCTTTCTTTTTTGTATGAACTTTAGCTTGAAATGCTTCACAGGGCCAAAATGCTTTCCCCAATTGGACAGATACACCATTGCATCTGAGACCAAATTAGCCTCCGAGATGGGCTGCCTGGTCCTTGCTCTCCCAGCACCACTCCAGTCTGCAGGCCACTTGCGAGTCTGTAGCAGTGTCCAGGGAGATATCAGCTTCCTAACTGATTTCCTCCCTCTTCCCAATCTAATTATTTGGAGACCTTCAAGCTTTCCAGAAATATCTGCAATTAGTCAGATGGTGTCTAGGGCTTTGTTTAAAATTACAATAGAAAATTTATCAAGACCATTTGGTCTAATCTCTCTCATCATCTTCCCACTGGATTTTTTCCCCTCATCTCTCTGGAGAGTTAGAAACGAGGTATCATGATTATTACATAATTACAGAGAATAATAACAATAATAATGTTTGAAGTTATTATTATGCCATTAAGAAGAATGAAGTGTGTAAAGATAACTTCATCTCAGATTTATAAAAATTTTCTTCCAGGGACACTGGCGGGGGGCTCAGTCCTTAAGCGGCTGCCTTCAACTCAGGGCATGATCCCAGGGTCCTGCCATCCAGCCCAGTATCGGGCTCCCTGCTGGGCAGGAAGCCTGCTTCTCCCCTCCCACTCTCCCTGCTTGTGTTCCCTCTTTCACTGTCTCTGTCAAATAAATAAATAAAATCTTTAAAAATTTTTTTTTTCTTCCAGAAGTTCAAACAATGAATAATTTTTAACTTTACCTCCTCCTTTTGCTGATAGTGGTCAGCCCTGGTTTTCTAAACCAAAGGTCATGAGTTTATGTTCACATGAGTCTCAACCTATGTCTAGTATCTAAATACTAGATATATAGATATAATGGCTAATGCAAAACAGTTATTCAATAAATATTGTTGCATGAGTTCATAGATAAATTAATAATGGGGAAATTTTTTAAAAAATATTTTATTTATTTATTTGACAGAGAGAGATCACAAGTAGGCAAAGAGGCAGGCAGAGAGAGAATGAGAGGGAAGCAGGCTCCCCGTGGAGCAGAGAGCCCGATGTGGAACTCGATCCCAGGACCCTGAGATCATGACCTGAGCCGAAGGCAGAGGCTTAAAACACTGAGCCACCCAGGCACCCAATAATGGGGAAATTTTTTAAGGTAAAGATAGATTACATTTCATTATAAACAATCTCTTTTCCTAATTGCTTTTGGGTAGCTTATGGCTATGTAGCAATATCTGGTCAAAGAGAAGACACACTTAGAATAGTTGTCTGAAGTAGCATTTAATATTTGGATTAATTTGAGGAAAATATACCCTTTTATGATTTTTATGGTTGCCACTGAATTACTCTCCTTTTATTCAGTTTTTCCTTGATGTCCTCAAAGAGCATTTTGTAAGTTTCTCCTGAAGAATAAGTCAGAAATGTATGTGGGGATTCGTGTTGTAAAATGAAAAAAGCTATGTATATATAAGCATTGTGTTTTAAAAGAACTGTGTATAATTACAATGAACAGGAAAATTCTCAAAATCTGATTTTGTCTTTTTTTTTTTTTTTTTAGATTATAACTTCTTTTTTTTTTTCCATTTTATTTATTTGTCTAGTTACATTTCCCTTTGTCCTCAGTGAATCTTTTATCAACTAAGTAGTAGAATTGTTTAGTCTTAATCTCATCCCATTTTATTTTTCCAGCTCATGTCATAGTAAAAAAAAAAAAAATGTGATTGGTGAATTGTACAGAAGAGAGCATCTGGAAAAGAAAAAGTAGGAGAAAGAAGCACTTTGAAAGATTATTTTTATCCAAACTGGGACAAATTATAAAGATTTTGGGAGGGATGGTTTAAACACAACAGTGCACAAACACCAGTCATGCTGATGTTTACTTTCTTTTCTCCTTACTCCATTTTTGTAATCTGTCTTTTTTAACTTGATACTAATAGACTTTTTCATTTGTGAGAATTATGTTTAAAATTTTTGAACACAGAAAAGAATTTAAAAACACTGTCCTTGCCTTAATTGGAAGCTAGTCCATAATAGTTAAATGGCATAAAGACAAAGACAAAGAACGTATCTTTTTATGTCAAATATTACAGATTATAAGAAACCTTGTGAAATTTTTTTCCTGGTTCTTATTTAACCAGACTGCTCATCTAGTTCAACATCTACTTTCTCCATGCAAAGATGCAGAACCACCCTTTGAAGTCCTTTTTCTTACACAGAAGTAAACATTTTCCTTGTGAGTCTATGTAATTTTTTTTTCTAGTGTCTCCTACTGAATTAGAATAGAGCTGAGGGTTCAGCTCCTGGCTGAGTCACTATGACAGAGTGATTCCTTGGGCTTTGGAACCCAAACTTCTGGTTAAAGTTGCAGCTTCACAACTTTAGTCAAGTGAACTCAGCACATTACTTAGCATCTATACTTCAGCTTTCTGATTTACTGCATGTGAACATTAAATGTGGAGATACTATATAGATCACAAGATTAGTTTGAGGGCTAAATGATATTATTTATTTATAAAACCACTAGAACAGTGTCTGGCACATAGCAAATATTAATTAAACATTAGCTATTATTATCATTCCTTTCTTCTAATAATGTAGAATTATGGGGCCATATAGACATACATATTTAGAGAGTTTGATTAACTTTGTGTAATGGTATGATGAGAAGTTACCATCCTAGAAGATGATATTTGAAAAGATATTTAATAAGCTCTCCCTAAGGTTGATAAGTGACTACCCTATGTTCTGTGTCCTGTATTTTTGGATGAAGAAGATATTTTGAAAGGAAAAGGAGGAAGAAAAGAGAAGAGTAAGGTTGAGCTATGCTCTGCTACCTGGCAAATCAGACGAACAGAGAGACACAGTGATTGGTAACTAAGACAAGTATTTTGGGAGAAGATTCATATTTATATATAATATTTTTTCCTAGTGAAATACTGTGATCCATGAAATGTGGTGGTTCTCCTTTACCACAAATATTTTCAATAAAATGATAAGAATTACAATTTATTTGGTAAAGCTGAATTTCTAATAGGAAAAGGGGAAGGGAAGGTACCTGAGTGGGTCAGTCATTTAAGCATCTATCTTCCCCTCAGGCCATGATCCCAGGGTCCAGGGATCAAGCCCCATGTTAGGTGTTCTGTTTGGGCTCCCCACTCAATGGGGAGCCTGCTTCTTCCTCTCCTTCCTCTCCCTCTGCTCCTCTCTGCCACTTGTGCTCTCTCTTGTTCTCTCTTTCTCAAATAAGTAAATAACATCTTAAAAAAAGAAAGAAAAATAGAAAAGGGAAGGGGCTGAGACTGAAGCCAAAATGTATACTACTTAGGTTCCACATAAATTTTGTGGAAATCTGTCAGTCAGGAAAAGCTTTTTACAATTCTATTTTTGGTGAGAGAAGTTTGAATTGTCAATGGTCTCGGTGGAACAACACGTTCTTTAATGAAGAAATTTGTCAAGATAATTCCATTTATGAACTAGGAATAATTTCTTATAAAAATATGAATTTACAATGAATATGTAAAATTATGATTGTCAAAATTAATACTCAAAAAATGTGGTGTTCAACATCTTGATTTAATTATAATTTACCATTAATATTTCTTTGCCTGGGTTTACTTATTTCATTGACCTGTGGAGCTCACTAGTATAGCTTATTGTAGGAAAACAGAGGCTAATGACTATCACACAATTTCTTATTCTCCCGTAATTACCCATTTAGTCTCTTTCCCTAATGAAGAATGACTTTTTGGAGAACGGGACAATGTTTTATTGTTTTCTATTCTTACTGTAGGAGAGTGTCTTGCATAAAGTGTTCACAAATGTTGGTAGAATGACTTTTAGTAGTTGAAATCTTTTTTTTTTAAGATTTTATTTATTTGACAGAGTGAGATCACACGTAGGCAGAGAGGCAGGCAGAGAGAGAGAGGGAAGCAGGCTCCCTGCTGAGCAGAGATGTAGGGCTCGATCCCAGGACCCTGAGATCATGACCTGAGCTGAAGGCAGAGGCTTAACCCACTAAGCCACCTAGGCGCCCTAGTAGTTGAAATCTTGATCCTGCTTGTGGACTATCAGTATTTGACAAGAAAAATAATTGAAGTTGTTGAATTAAACCTTGAATTACAAGACTCAGAAAGGCAGTTCCTACTGTGACTAAGGTTACAGAGACCTACTGATCTATCCTTTGCTAGACTTTTCCATCAGGAACTCTAGAAGACTTGTGAAACTGGAATACAGTTTTGGTTTATAATGTCTTTTTCAGTTCTAGAGTCTAGCAACCACTCAAATTATAAAACAAAGATCTCCAAAGAAAAATAACTCCTATGATATACATAAAGAGTCCTGAAAATTTAACAAAAAATACCCAGAGAAAAGTTTTACAATACCCTTTATTCAAAATATCCATTTAACTAAAATTTTGAACTTCTAGTCTCTTTCATTGTATTTCTTTACTTCATGTCCCGCCGCCCCCCCACCCCAGAAAAGAATACAAATACACGAAAGGGGTCCAGGTTGGCACAGAAATTGGAGAAGAATATATGTATAAGAGTATATAGTTTACCTTTTTTTGTTTGTTTGTTTCTAGTTTGATGGCCCGATGACTTGTGTTTTCCATTTTATAGAGCTGATTTAATTATCATATTCTATTTTACATTCCAGGATATTTTGGACATTTACCACTTCTTTTCTCCTAAGTATGTCATGATGAGATTGTGGTTGGGGGTTATAGTATGCCATGTGGAGAATTTTATGATTTGAAACTAGGGAGGCATGAAAACAGCATTACCTTACGACATTCTCTTCACCTTTCATTTCATATCCTTGCAAATTCTATCCCCGCCTTCAGGATTGACCCTCTCTCATGTGGACTGAATGTTTAATGTTCCCCCATGATTTATGTTGAAGCGCCAGTGTGATGATATTAGAAGAAGGGGCATTTAGGAGGTAACTAAGTTTAGATGAAGTCATGAGGGTAGAGTTCTCATGATGGAATTAATGTCCTTATAAATAAAATACCAGTTTTCTCTTCTACTCTTGTCCCCTCCCCCACCATTTGAAGATACAAGAAGGCAGCTATCTGAAGGCCAGAAGAGGACCCCCATTAGAATCACAACATGGTAACACCCTGAATTCAGACTTCCAAGCCTCCAGAACTGTGAGAAACAAATGTCTGCTGTCAAAGCCACCCCAGTCTGCAGTACCTTGTTATAGCCGCCTGAGCTAAGACGCTGGCTCATCTTTTCTTAACAAGCCATTCTACAATGCCTTCTTCAGGTATTATCTTTCTTTGTGTGTATGTATGTGTGTGTTAAAACAAACAAACAACTGGGCAGACTCTATTTTTTTTTTTTAAGATTTTATTTATTTATTTGACAGACAGAGATCACAAGTAGGCAGAGAGGCAGGCAGAGAGAGGGGAGGAAGCAGGCTCCCTGCTGATCAGAGAGCCCATGCGATGTGGGGCTTGATCCCAGGACCCTGGGATCATGACCTGAGCCAAAAGGCAGAGGCTTTAACCCACTGAGCCACCCAGGCACCCTAATTTTTAAACACAAGTTACACAAGAATCTATTTTCAATGTAAATATGAGAATATAAAAGTTGTGAGAAATATGCAAAGTAAAATATGGAACCATCCCTTCTGGCCCTCACACATTCCTCACACCAAGAGTAACCACTATCATTTTAACAATACCAAAATTTTTTTCAGTCCTTTCTCTGTGAAAAAGTCTCTAGTCATTTGGATGTAGGAAAGACATTGGGGTTTGGAATGCATGGCCAAGAAAGAATTCCTGAGACTTCTTTGTTGCGAAAAGGTGGTTTTATTAAAGCATGGAGACAGGACCTGTGGGCAGAAGCAGCTGCACTCAAGTCATGAGGAGTGGCTGATTATATATTTTCAAGTTGGAAGAGGGTTAGGGTCAGCCCCAGGTATTTTGGAAACAAGGTTTCCAGGATCCTTGGGGGAGCAGCTAGTGTTAGGAAGAGATCATTTATTACCGTGTAGTAAAAACTCAGTCATGAGAGCCTTCAGATGTATATCAGTGGGTTATATGCTTGAGGGATGATTGCCAATGTATATCAAGGAAGTTTCCAAAGGAATTTTTGTATGTTAAGTAGACTCATAGGATCCTAGGGGTTGGGCTGAGATTGCCTCTTGTCCTGAGCAAAGTATTAACATCAAGGCAGCTGACTTCCTGGAGGATCGACTATCACTCTATTTCAAGGACTTGTCAATGGCCTGTAAGTAGTAAGGAATTTTAATTGTTCTTTTGCCTTTGGTCCCCACATCACTTTCAGTTATGCTTACTCTGTCCTACCATCTGGTCATAGCCCTTTGTTATGCTCTGTTTCATATTCAGAGACACTTTCTTGCACACACTTCTTCCAAAATTCTGGGAGTGGACTTGGTAATATGTTCACATGATCATATCATGTGAATCAGTAGTACCCAAGATTATTTACAAGAGTCAGAGTTTTAATCAGGAACTAGGAATGTAGGTACACCATAGCTTGGACATTTTATTTTCCCTTTGGTATAATGTGTATTGGTAAATAAATTTTAACATGTCAGTTTTGTTTTCCACTTACATAATAATCAACACATTCTATTGGGTATATTTTGCATTTACTACATTAAGTAAGGAACAAAAAAAGTCCCCGACTTCTTACACTTCAAGAAGGCCAGATTTGTAGTTCCTCAGTTTATGAGACTTCCTTTAAAGTAATGTTGTCTAATAAAACTTTATGAGATGATGGAAATGTTCTATAATATCTGTGCTGTCCAATACGATAGCCACTAGTCACATACAGTGATTGAGCTTTTGAAGTGTGGTGAGTGTGACTGAGCAACTAAATTTGAAATTATATTCAATAGCAATTACTTTAAATTTAAATGTAAATAGCTACACATGGCTAGTGGCTACCATATTGAAAAGTGTAGCTCTAGAGGATTATGAACAAGTGGTCTACTTGGGAGGATTTAATTAAAGAAGTCAATACACGAGTTATAATCAAAGATGAAGGATCAAGTGTGGACACTATTGCATCCACTCTGCCTCCAGAAAATTTGTAAACCATGTTTAGCTGCATGCAAACTTAAAGGAAATCAACACAGAGCAATGTGATGAATTGAAAAAGCAATTTCAAAGGAAATGTAAATAACATTCAGTTTTTAAAAGCTATACTAAAATGAAGATGGTAGGGGGAAAATTCTTTTCTCTTGTTTTGCTGGAGAGCAGAAGCAGAACAAAAGAGAGAGATTAAGAAGGCCTAAGGGTATGCCAGGAATCTCATTGTTTCAATGTATGCAAATATTTATATGGGGAGGGAAAAGTAGGGGTAGTGACTACAGAAACACTGATTTGAAAAGGTCTGAGCCAACAGGGACCTATGCTCCTAAACATTAGTACCACTGTAATCCCCAAATCCTCTGGAATTTGCAAATTGAATTATTTATTTTGCTAGTCTGAAAGGGGAAACATTTCAAATTATTTGTTTACTGTGGTCAGCACTCCAAAATTAGCCCTGTGTGCTTTCTTGTTAAAAAAAAAAAAAAAAATAGAAAGAAAGAAAAAAGAAACACAAACACATCACAGACCTCTCTTTATTGTAATTGGGTATGACAGGTTATGAATGTAAATTCTTTGACAAGAAGATGAAAATATACCCCTGGGATGCAAATTAAATTACGTGTTCCTGAAATCCGCATTTTGTATTATTTTAGAAAGTGCCTGCATCTGTCATTGCTGTTTATCACATATTTAACATTTTATTTCAGTGGTGATGGTGGGCTTTTTTGTCTAGAAGATGAATTTCTTTCACATGCAGTACTTGCAATTTATTTTCACGGGTACAGAGATTATTTGGTGACTTCTTAGATATTTAAATGCTGCTCTTTAAAAAGATAAACATTTTAGCATGCAGTTTTGGCTACAGAAAAGAAAAAAGGCAGATATTGCTAAGTTATACTTTATTATAAATTAGTGGTATTTTCTTGTTTGATTCATTAAACATTAGAAAAAATCTCATTAGTTGGCTACTCACTTTCGAAACTTCACAAAGTATACCCTAAAAAACTCGTGAAATTGGTGTGGCTAAGTTAAAAAAAAAATAATAATAATTCAACATGTGCCTTGTTTCCAAAAGGAAAAAGAGCGTGGGAATAGCCCTAATATGTGTTCAAAATTCTTTCTTAGGGGGCACCTGGGTGGCTCAGTGGGTTAAACCTCTGCCTTCAGCTCAGGTCATGATCTCAGGGTCCTGGGATCGAGCCCCGCATTGGGCTCTCTGCTCAGCAGGGAGTCCACTTCCCTTTCTCTCTGCCTGCCTCTCTGCCCACTTGTGCTCTCTATCTGTCAAATAAATAAAAAATCTTAAAAAAAAAAAAAAAAAAATTCTTTCTTAGTTTAGCTTGTGGAATAAAATAAGTGACACATGCTTAGCGTCAGGAGTCATGGAGAAGGAGTGTCTGAGTTATCCAACTAAAAGGAAGTTACCTGATAGGAGGTTACATTTGAGCTTTGTTTGTGTTTTAAAGCCAAGCTTCCTGGGATGCCTGGCTGGCTAAGTCACTAGCGCATGCAACATTTGATTTTGGGGCTGTGAGTTCAAACCCCATATTGGGTGTAGAGATTACTTAAAAATAAAATTAAAAAAATGAAACAAATCTTTCTTTTAAAAACCCATACATGAATATTAAAGAAAACCATGGTACTAGAACCTAACTCTTGCTAACATTTCAGTACATTTTCTAAAGTATTTTTTGTGTCTTTAGGCTTATTTTATGTATCTGTAATGATACATTTTTCATACTTGTTTCACTTGGCATTAAATGACTAGCATGCTTCAGATTGTTTTATGATCTTTAGAAACATTTTTTATTGACTATATACCTATCAACAAAATCAATTATCACTGAATGACTAACTCAAAAATTCAAGGAATTATTATCTAGTTTGTAGATTATTCAGAACTCTTACTGTTTGAAATTCCCCTGCTTGTTACAATCTTCAATAAATTGTTTAATAAGACAAAGAAGACGAACTCAAGTCTATAACGTTTTTTTCTCATATATAATCTACTTGATACAGCTATTTTAGAAGAGAAGCAAAACTAATTTAGGAAGCCATCCTTAAATTCTCAGACTAGGGGCACCCAGATGGCTCAATACCTTGAGTGTCAGACTCTTGGTTTTGGGATCAGGTCATTCTCTCACAGTGGTGGGATGGAGTTCAGCATCAGGGTCTGTGTTCAGTGGGGAGTCTGCCTGAGATTCTCTCTCTCCCTGTGCCCTTCCCCCTGCTCACTCTCTCCCTCTCAAATAAATAAATAAATCTTTTAAAAATTTTCTGAGACTACACTTGCCATGATGAGCGTTGACTAATGTATAAAATTGTCAAATCAATATGTTGTACATCTGAAACGAATAAACATTTTATGTCCATTGTACTTTAAAAAAAAACTCAGATTCTCACTCATTGTGTTGCTGTCATCTGAGGTCTTCAAGTATATGGGAGAGGCCTGAGAAGGTTAGTTGGCAGAAGAACAATGGTGTCAGGCCTTGAGAAACGGGGTAAAGAGACTCTTTCACCCTCTTAAGGAAGGAAGTAGTTCTCAGAAAGAGAAGCAGAAAGCTGCTGGTCTCAAAGTTGCCCAGAAGATACATACTTTTCTTGAAGCAATAGGGCAAGGTGGCCACACCTTTCTTGAATAATCTAAATAGTCTCAGTTGGCTAGGAGAAAACTGGAAGCCTGTTTGAGATCAGGGAAACCAAGGAAAGAAGTAATTTCAAGATGTAAGAGGAAGTCATCAGGATCAGCTATACTAACAATGTTGAAGAAATGAAAGAAACACTTCCAATGGATTTGGTAAGAAAATTATCTTTTAAGGGCCTCCAAGAGAATAATTCTAGTAAAATTGTGAGAATAAAAAGTTCACATTATTAAGAAGGTAAGGAGTGGGTAAAGTATGAATGGATGCAGAAGAACTCAGTGAGGAGGAAAAGACTGAATCTCTGAAAAGGGAAAATAAAACAGCAAGTTGCTTCAGCAATTGAGGACAAGTTAAGTTGAGTCAGAGGGTTAGGTCATCTTTTCTACCAGTGCGAAGAAGGAAGATATATATGCTGATAAAGACAGAGCTTCAGATTTCTATCTACAGTAAGTTACTGAAGTAGAAGGAAAAGCAGGAGCTCAGAATATATGATCAGTGAAGGAACTAATATAAGGTGAAGAGGTATACACTGGGAGGCTTCAAGTGAAATTTTGTCTTCAAAAGTATGTTAGGTCATAGGGTAGTTCTATTTTCAACATTTTGAGGAACCTCCATGCTGTTTTCCAGAGTGGTTGCACCAGCTTGCATTCCCACCAACAGTGGAGGAGGGTTCCCCTTTCTCCACATCCTCGCCAGCATCTGTCATTTCCTGACTTGTTAATTTTAGCCATTCTGACTGGTGTGAGGTGATATCTCACTGTGGTTTTGATTTGTATTTCCCTGATGCCGAGTGACGTGGAGCACTTTTTCATGTGTCTGTTGGCCATCTGGATGTCTTCTTTGCAGAAATGTCTGTTCATGTCCTCTGCCCATTTCTTGATTGGATTGTCTGTTCTTTGGGTGTTGAGTTTGCTAAGTTCCTTATAGATTTTGGATACTAGCCCTTTATCTGATATGTCGTTTGCAAATATCTTCTCCCATTCTGTCAGTTGTCTTTTGGTTTTGTTAACTGTTTCCTTTGCTGTGCAAAAGCTTTTTGTGAAATAAGTCAATTGGAGAAAGACAACTATCATATGATCTCCCTGATATGAGGACATGGAGAAGCAACATGGGGGGTTAGGGGGATAGGAGAAGAATAAATGAAACAAGATGGGATTGGGAGGGAGACAAACCATAAATGACTCTTAATCTCACAAAACAAACTGGGGGTTGCTGGGGGGAGGTGGGATTGGGAGAGGGGGAGGGGGCTATGGACATTGGGGAGGGGAGGTGAACCAAAAGAGACTATGGACTCTGAAAAACAACCTGAGGGTTTTGAAGGGTCAGGGGTGGGAGGTTGGGGGAACAGGTGGTGGGTAATAGGTAGGGCACGTTTTGCATGGAGCACTGGGTGTTGTGCAAAAACAATGAATATTGTTATGCTGAAAAAAATAAATAAAATGGGGAAAAAGAAAGAAAGAAAGAAAGAAAGTAAAGAACACGAAAAAAAAAAAAGGTATGTTAGGGCCTGGGAGAATTTTAAAAAGGAGGCATAAAAGGATGACAAGTAATGTTAAATCTGAATGATGCTTAATAGGATAAAATTGATAGAGGATCAAATCTTTATGGTTCTAAGTATTCCTCCAACAATGCTCAGCCCGGGCAGAGAAGGGGAAGAAAAAACTCAGGAGAGGTAGAGGAGTGAGAACCGACTTGTAGAGCTTTGATGAGTGGTCTAAGCAGCTTAGAATACACAGATCATCAGAGCACAGAAATTTCACATGTACTTTGTCTTCTCTCACATATTAAGAGATAAGAAAGTTGAGAATTTATCTGAGGAATCTAAGCTCTAGTCTTATTCCGTTATGTATATAGATATCTACCATCTCCAGAGTTTTAAATATATATATATTCTCACTTCAGAATGTGAGAGCACTGGCTTTGAGTTCTGAGGTAACTGTGTTGGAATTTTCACTAACCCTAATTAGGTAGTCATGTGATTCCGTGAAGCTCAGCCTTAGTTTTCTTATGTATAAAATAGAATCATGTTTCACTTGCTGGGTTTTCAGTATTGAAAGGAATATAATATCACTAATAATACTTGAAATGTAGGAGATATTTAATCTGCTATTTTGTGCTATTTTTATGACAATATAAATGGAAAAAGTCTCAAAATCCTCAATATACTTTTGATAAATCTACCTGACCAAAATGTTGTTAACTAGTTTCAAAAACTGCTTTTTTCCCCACTTTTGCATTCAATAAATGATACATTTGAGAGATTTCCTTTGGGTTTCACAGTAAATTGGCAAAGCAATGATTTTACATTTGGTTCTTTTCTTAATGTCTAATGGAAGTAAAATAACTTCCAGATTATTTCAAATGTGCTGAAAACATAAATAGCAATAGTTTGCCAGCTGCAAAATTGATGCTGAAGGTGCTTAAATGGCACAGAGAATGTTTAATGTCCATAATCACAAGTCGATTCAGTGCTGCCACTTGGCTAAAAACATGAGTTAGTGTTTTGAAGTAAGTAGAACTCAAGTAGCATCTCTCCCTTGAGGTAGTCTGCAATGAGGGAGCTTTGAATAATCACATATTTTATATGATCTATATCAGTCCTAGAGACTCTTCTTGTGTTTTTCCCAATAACCCCACCCCATGTGAATTTTAAGGATCATAGACCTCTAAAGGTGCTTCACCAGCCTCTAGATGGCACTTTTACATTCTTGATAATTCTATTGGTGGTTTATTTTCTCCGTGAACAGACCTGTAGGTGACACAAAGACAGAGATTGTATTTTCTCCACTGAATTAACACTTTATAGGCAAAATTTATATATTTCAAATATATGCTAGATCCTGAAATATCATTTCAACAGAGTTTTCCCCTCTCATGAATGCTAATTCATGGGAAAATTATTAAATTTTAACACTTACCATTTTAGCTCTTCCATAAACTTTCTGATACGTCTCAGATTAACTACAAAACAAAACAAAAAAACCTTTTATTTAAATATCTCCTTCAGTTAGAAAGCATCTGTCAGCATCTTTGTGTTTACATATCCTCAGTGATACTCCATACTTGTCACCAAACCTACTGTGTCAGGACTCACAACTTTGCTTTCGTTTAGTTAATCAAATACTTAGATTATGCATATGAGCTATTCCTGTTAATTTCATTGTTGGTATACAGACTGTGAACTTCATTTCTGGCTCTCCCTATATATATCATCTTCCAAATAAAACTAATAATGTCTCCTTCCCCTAATAATCCCAAAATACTGAAATCCAGTGAGAAATAATGAGTAGAAATCTGTTATACAGGCCATCCTATAATCAGCTTTTTGTCTGCTCTGTAATTGAACTAATGTGTGTTCACTTGGTGAAGCACAGAAACTGCACCAGGTGAATTGTACAAAGAAAACGTAATCTGCAACAATAAGATCACAGGGAGTGGCATCCAAAGTCATGACTCCCAGAGCAAGGGTGAATTGGTTCCTTTTCTTTAGGTTTAAGATAAATATTTAGATAAGGAAGCCTGGTCATAGGACATAGAGGTGGGCATAGGGTTGGGTGTATGTGCTTTAAGGAAACCTGACTATACACACTTTTTATGTTATGTAAATAAGGCTTGTGCTCCTCCTTGGGTGGAGATTTTGGTATTTTGATGAGGTAAAGGTAATTGTTAGTTATTCTAGAGGTCACTCCATGGTCTACCTGAGCAGGGCAGATGTGAGCCAGGGGTTAATCTCAAACTGGTCTGGGTGGTCTGGGTATTCTGGATTGGCTGGAGGTCTTGTCAGGGCAGTCCCTATTGTTAGAGAGGCAGTTTGGTTTTCTATTTGCCTGAGTTAAGAGATAAGTTGGAAAGAAGAACTTAAGGAAAAATGTGGGACAGAGGTTGGTGAGTACAAGCAGGTGGGCAGTAAAGGTTCAGGTCTTGGGGTTTAGCTGATAACACCTCCATCCTTTCCTTTTATTTCCCTTCCTCAAATACAGATATAACTTAAGGTGGAGGAATTCAGTATTGAAGCTGTTAGAAGTTTTTTTGTACAAATTTGCTGCTTAACAAACTGTCTTCTTTTAATATGAAATATGAAATATGAAAACCTTTTAGTATGCCCTTCTGCCTTTACTCTGGATTCTATTACTTGTCATTGCCTTAAGGGACAGGCCAAAACTCAGAGTTCTTTTCTCTATCATTTATCGTTAGCTTCTGTCCTTTTAGTAGTGCTTGGTCTTAACAGTCTAAAGTCTTTCTCCCCCTAAACAACAACAAAGCAAGCTCTTTCTAAATCTTATCTTCTGTTTTCATTATGGTTTTATGTCTTTTCTTTCTAACAAAGTCAAGGTTCCCAAAAAATAAGATACACTTGGGGTACTTGGGTGGTTCAGTTGGTTATCACATGACTTTTGATCTCAAGGTCATGTGTTCAAGGCCTATGTTGGGCTCTACACAGGGCATGGAGCCTACTTAAGAAACAACAAACAACAAAATAAAATGCACTTGCTGTCTCAAGTTCTCCACTTTCCATTAATTTTTAACCCATGAGAAAGGCAGATCGCAGAACAACAGAAATCTTACATTAAAACACATTTTCTCCACCATATTGCATTTTGATATTTCCTTTGGGAACAAGGTACTTCAATTTTGAAAAAAATGCTCCCCAGCTGATTTTCATGTGGGAATCACTATCTTAATGCAATGCCTCACAGTTAGCACTCATCATTCCCCAGTCTTCTCACTAAGATGGATCCCAACCTTCAAATTCTATTGCCACTTTCCAGCTTTACCTTATTTGAGCTCCTTGAAGCCTTTGAACTTGTTGAACATGGCTTCTTTGCAATCTTTTCTTGCATAGACTTCCTGTGTCTATGCATTCCTATGTCTACCCATTTCCTTCCGTTCCAAGTATTGCTAGTACTGCTATCCCTCCAGCCACTCTTCTCTCTTTCTATACTCTCTCCTTAAAGGGTCCTGTGTATGGATAAATTTTTAGCTCACATATGCACTGATAGCTCTCAGACATATCTTTCCAGACCATGTCTCTTTTCTGGGTCCTAGATAAATATACGTTTCTGCTTCATGCACCCGGCCACTTAGAAATGTATCCAAATCCTGCTTAAATTTCAACTTCTTAAGCCTTAAATATTTTAATTATTACCTACTTATCCTTTCTACTAGCCTGTTAACTCTAGATTATATTTGTCTTAATATTCCCAGTAACTTATACTGTGCTCAGTAAAGGATCAAATATTTGAGACCAATATATTTTCTAGCCATCTTGCCTGTTAATACAGTGTACATAAACTCTGTAGCAAATGGTCAAATTAACACAAGTCTTTCTATAGAATTCTTAATTAACAGAGAAGTAACATAAGAGTGTTCATGTGGTAACTGATAAAGGAACGGTTTAATTTCTCTGGACATACTAATGAGTTATAAACATTGAAAATATTTCCCTACTCACCTAAAATATGAGAAATTACTCACTCTGTGGTAACAACAAATAGTACTAGCCTCTCCATTTCAGTATCTGGAAGCTCTCCATGGAGGAAGGAAAACTGAATGGAAAAAATCATGGTCTATCTAATTAGGGGTCAGGAAACTCCAGCTGATGCTGGCAAGACAGAAGGGGCTATGGCTTATTTTTGTGGGGCTAGCAAGCTGAGAATCATCTTTAAATTTTTAAAGGTTGTTAAAAAAAAAAATAAGGAGGAGAAGAGAAAGAGAGGAACAGTTACTCTGAGTTGGCCAAGTTCGGCAATGTCAAGTTAGAGTTGTAATACATTTATTTCAATCATGACTTGAATCAAAATGGTTGATCTAAGATGGCTACATACCCGTTTATCAGTTCCATCAAGTAATTAAATTCATAACATTTCCTCTAGATATCAGATATATCCCAAATACACTAGCCTTTCTCATACTGGACAAAAGTCAAAGACATTTTCATATTGAACAGGAGTGGGGAAACCATTTCTGTTTTTTAACAGTGTCTGTAGGGATGCAACTGGTTTAAGGTAACTGAAAACATTAGAAAGTACCTGATCAAACAAAGAGATAAAAAAATCCACTATAAAATGTGTTTTGGATTTTTACCAGCCATTCAACAATTATATTTTTTAAAATTTTAACATTCACAGAGTGTGTTTAATATACATTTTTTTAGGGGCACCTGGGTGACTCAGTCATTAAGCATCTGCCTTTGACTCAGGTCATGATCCCAGAGTCCTGGGATTCAGCCCCACATCTGGCTCCCTGCTCAGTGGGGAGCCTGCTTTTCCCTCTCCCTGCTGCTCCCCCTGCTTGTGTTCCTTCTCTGGTTGTCTCTCTCTGTCAAATAAATAAATTAATTTTTAAAAAATTTATACATTTTTTAAAATTAATGATTTTAACAAATTAGAAACTGAGATTAAGTGAGCCAAGCTTCTTATGATTTCCTAAGTAATGTGGAAGCCCACATAGTGCAGCTGAGGCTATGTTATAGCAGACTTCATTCATGCCTGGATGACTTGGGTGAAGTTTAGGGGAGTGGCTTTGGGAAAGATTCACCTTTAGCAGCCTCCTCTGTTTTCTACCATAATTACATTTTTTGCTGTGAATTAAGCCCGGATCCACATTTTCCCTCTGTATATTTACATGCTGTTCTTGAAATACTAATTGAAGACTGTGGCACGAGAAGTCAAGGAACATGTTATGGCAGATTCAGTAACTTTGGCTTTCCCCCTTCACTTCCTAGGCTCCCGTTCCCCTCCCACCCCCCTGCCCCATTTATCTCTATCACTGTCCTAGCTATATTGTCCTCCCAGAACTAACATTCTTGACTGAAGAGCTGTATTTGATGACAACGTACATGATTTGCAGAGGGAGGAGAAAAGGATGCAATATTTTTCCTTGTCCCCTTTTGCCTGGGGACCATATAGAACTGTAGGGAACATAGCTTCGTGATTTGCTTGGATCACCTCAGGATGTGAAAATGATTGCAATACAATCACAGATAAGTTGCATGAACTTAAATGTTAAAAAGACCACCACAGGCTTGAAGTGGAATCACTTGGCCCCAGGACAGCAAACTGAGACTCCATCACTACTTCAGCCTCTCCAGAAGTGGAATTTTAAGCCAATTAATCTGGAATTTTCTGATCATCACCAATGACAGAATCTGTCACAGGGGCCTTTTCATTCTCCAAAGGACAGAAGGGAAATGCATTTAATAAGATCCCCTGCACTTCATCCTAAGAGAAAGTAGCCTTGCTTGAAACAATCATTTCTTTTCTTTTGCTAATAACTTCGTGCCCCACCCTCCTTCCTATAAAAATCTTCCATTTTGTACTACTCCTCAGAACTCTCCTCTACTTGCTAGGTGGGATGGTACCTGATACATGAATGGCTTAATAAAGCCAATTAGATCCTCAAATTTACTCAGTTGAGTTTTTTTTTTTTTTAAACAATGTAAAGAACGCACCAAAGACTAATATCCAGGCTTATAGAATTATGACAATGGTACCAAAAATTGGATTTTAAAACTGAGTTAAAAATAAATATAGACTTTAGGCAGGGAATACTCAGGGCAGATGTGTTATGTCCAGGAAAATTGTAAATGAAGCTCACTTAATTGAAATAATGACAAAATGAAACCTATTTGATTGACAAGAGTTTTGTTACCTATGAAGTACTTAAAAAGACTGTGGTTTTATGAAAGGGAAAGCAAAACGTACTAACTGAGGTCATAATACTTTCACTAGGAGTATAAGAGATAGAAGAATATGAGTTAAAATATGACACGTGTTTGTATAAAATTTCAGAACCATAAGAAGACACTTCTCATGAGTTTCTAGATTACAGGCAAAAATTTGTGGAATAGATATATTTATCTAGGTCAGGGGTAAGAACTTGGTCATAGTAAAGGATGACACAGGATATTGGAAATAATAGAACTTCCCACCACAGACTGCATTGCAATTGTTCACCTAACAACTCTCTGGAAAAGATGGTTTACACTTCACATACAAAATAATAGTTGAACTGTTGAATAAATACTATTTATTCAAAATAATAGTTAAATGTAGACTGAATGACTGTAAGTTTGGTCTTACTGCCTGGTAAAAATCTTTAGCACTCTGTGTGTGAAATAAAGCAGTTTACAAAGCTTTAGCAAACAAGCTTCCTTTCCAAGGTTGATGGGAAGGTTACAAAAATCCTAGAAGGGCTTTGAAAATCACTGACTCACATAGAAAATTCATGAAAGCTGAGACCAAACCAAATTAAATAGGCCCAACTCAACTCAGCATTATAAAAGATTTTCCAAAATACTTCTCAAGTGAAATATACAGGCAGCAACTTTGTTTGTATACAAAATCACTCAGGTGCCTCTGGAAATCAGTTACTGTGAAGTGCAAAGCTAAATTTCCAATTCATACATATATTATTTGAAAACTATGAATAGGATGGCCAAGTGGGGCATAATAATAAAAAAATCCAGAGTTAGAGTAATGGACTGAGGCTTTTCAGTGATTTTAACCACTTATTATATGTGCATATAGCATATGTATCCCTAAGTACTGATAGTCACATAAGGTCTTATTAATTTCCCTCATCAGGAAATATATATATTCCTGTATAATAGATTCACTTATTCAAAATAATTGAATTTTGTTCTTTTCTACACTGAAACTGTTTTTGAGGAAAAAAAAAAGAATTTGCAGAGAAAGTGAGGAATGGTAGTGATGGCTCAGAATAGAGGAAAGCGGGACGCCAGAGTGGCTCAGTGGGTTAAGCCTCTGCCTTTGGCTCAGGTCATGATCTCAGGGTCTTGCTCAGTGGGTTAAGCCTCTGCCTTTGGCTCAGGTCATGATCTCAGGGTCCTGGGATCGAATCCGAATCAGGCTCTCTGCTCAGCAGGGAGCCTGCTTCCTCCTTTCTCTCTCTGCCTACTTGTCATCTCTGTCTGTCAAATAAATAAGTAAAATCTTAAAAAAAAAAGAATAGAGGAAAACAATAGAGGAAATATTTATGGCAAGGACCGAATTACCACATTAGAGAAAATTACCACTGGAAAATTTTCAGAAATGTCAGCTAGTCTGTCTTCTCTGTCTTTAGGCAAAGTATGTTAGAAAGACCATCTCACACTCCTCTTAAAGGATAGCAGATAAAAAGATTTTCCAAGCTTATATCCAAGGCTTAAGAGACCCCTCTGTCAGCAGATCATTCTAGATATGTAACTGAAATCCCATAAGCTTTAATTTAAGTCTATTTGTTCCAGTTAGAACACAGAGAAAATAACTTGTTATAATGACCTGTAATAAGAAAATGTAGTACAACTCCTAAAAAAGAACAAGGAATATTCTCAAACTGAAACTGTCACTCCTTTATGTTAATCCATATATATAGATATAGATATAGATATAGATATAGATATAGATATATACATATCTATATATATTTGTTATTGTTGTTCAGTCTTTAACTCTTTTCTGCAAAAGCCATCATGAAATTCTATCATATTTTTGAAAGACATAATTTTAAAGACTGTGATAGAGACTTTTGAGGGTGGTAGCATCACTGTACAGAAAACAAACACATTTCTTTTGATGGCTGCATAGTATTCCATTGTGTATATATATACCACTTCTTCTTTATCCATTCATCTGTTGATGGACATCTATGTTCTTTCCATAGTCTGGCTATTGTAGACATTGCTGCTATAAACATTCGGGTACACGTGCCCCTTCGGATCACTATGTTTGTATCTTTAGGGTAAATACCCAGTAGTGCAATTGCTGGGTCATAGGGTAGTTCTATTTTCAACATTTTGAGGAACCTCCATGCTGTTTTCCAGAGTGGTTGCACCAGCTTGCATTCCCACCAACAGTGTAGGAGGGTTCCCCTTTCTCCACATCCTCGCCATCATCTGTCATTTCCTGACTTGTTAATTTTAGCCATTCTGACTGGTGTGAGGTGATATCTCATTGTGGTTTTGATTTGTATTTCCCTGATGCCGAGTGACATGGAGCACTTTTTCTTAATCTCACAAAACAAACTGGGGGTTGCTGGGGGGAGGTGGGATTGGGAGAGGGGGAGCGGGCTATGGACATTGGGGAGGGGAGGCGAACCATAAGAGACTATGGACTCTGAAAAACAACCTGAGGGTTTTGAAGGGTCAGGGGTGGGAGGTTGGGGCAACCTGAGGGTTTTGAAGGGTCAGGGGTGGGAGGTTGGGGGAACAGGTGGTGGGTAATGGGGAGGGCACGTTTTGCATGGAGCACTGGGTGTTGTGCAAAAAGAATGAATACTGTTACGCTGAAAAAATAAATAAAATGGGAAAAAAAAAAGCAAAGTGCAAAAAAAAAATAAAAATAAAAATTAAAAAAAAAAGAAAACAAACACACACATTTTAACATAAAGTATAAATCAAAATGAGCTTCTTGAGCAACATAAACTAATCCATTTAAGAGTCTGTTACCTAGTGTATTCTTTCTCTTCTCTATTTCGTTCTTTTTGAGACATTATTGTTTAGCTTCAGTTTCTAATTGTTTTCTGAAACATTAAGTCTTTAGGAGAAAAAGAACAGAATGACTAGCATATTTATTATGCTATTTATAATTACATGGGACAGATCATTTTAATTCTGCTGGCATCACTTCAATTATATGGAAAAGAAACAGATTCAACCCTAAAGGTTGCAACACTTTGCCGAAATTTAGAACTTACTTCCACATTCTTTTTATTACTTATTTGTTTATACCTTTATTTTTGTAAAGTTTCAAACAGGTTGATTTTATCTTTTGCATTTGGAAACCTAAGATCACTGAAACAGCACAGATTTTGAGAGAGGAACTAAAAGTTATAAATCTTTTTATCTTTTGAGACTCATTAATTTGATTGCTTGTGTTTTGATTTAAAAGATTATGTTAGAACTTGTTTGGAGTGGGTTAGGATTTGGGCTGTTGCCCCCAAGAAATTATATTTTAAAGAGGGCTGGATATAGAATTTCACTTTGAGGATTATAATACTCATCAGCATATTTGGTTATTTTCAGTTGCCTTTTTTAGGATTCTTCTTTTTTTTTTTTTTAAAGAAAAAATAGTAACTGAAATGTTATATCAGTGTGAGGAAATGTCTTCTACTATGTCTTCTGATCTTCACATTTAGAAAATAATCTTTTATTCTCAGGATTGTAGTCTGGTAGTTGAAATTTTGAAAAGAGCTATAAATAAATAAAAGAAAATTCAGATTTCTATTTTGAACAAGTTTTTATTTTGAAGGGTTTCTATTTTGAAGAAGAATGGGATACAGGGAATTTAAACATATGTTTTCATATACTTGAAAGCATTCTGGATCATTCCTGATAAGCAGCTGTCATTGAATTCTTGATAAAGAAGGGCAACTGCTCATTGACTGCTCTGAAGTTATATAAGGCAATATCTTTAAAGGCTTATTGATGTAAGAATGGGAAACAGTGACATTTGACTCCATGGAAATTTATGCTACTCCAGGAACTTTTTTTTTAAAGCATTTTTATGGTAGAAGAAAATCATGCTTATTATGGAACAATCACTAAACTCTTTGTGGTGTCATCATTTGCCCACAGTCCTTAGGCCTAATTGTTGAGACTGACTCAAAAATGCCAGATGCATTCCTCCCTCCCTTACATTATCCCTCATCACAATTTGGGTTCTTACCAACAGACACAATTGACTTTAAGTCCTTTTAAGTCCATTGGGCCCATATACAATTGTGACATATTTTGAATACTTTCCCAAAGAGGTTACTCTACTTTCCTGTAAGCCAAGGGTATAGTTAGGTACTTTGGAAAGAAGTGGATATATGTAATTCCACAAATCCCAAAGTCCTGGCTAGTCTTAGAATCAAGCCCTACACCAATATCCAGTTGTGCTCTATTTCCATGCATGTAGAAAGATAGTAATTGCATGTGATTTGACCTGGCTATTAATATATAAGTGGAAAATATTGTGTATCTCTTCAAGGGTAGACACATTTAAGAAGCAGGTGAAACTCCAATTTTCTTCCCTGGGGTTGACTTGGTTATAGGACCAGATGGTTTTATAACTTTCAAGAAACATTAATAGGGGGAAGTACTGATGTTGTGTGGCTAAATGCCTGGCACCATTTTTATTCTAGTCTTTAACCAACCTACTAATTACCAGGGTGGTCCTTTTTTTTTTTTTTTTTTTTTTCCTGGTAGAGAAAGAGCATCCATTTGAGGTTTGAATTTCCTCTAAGTATTGATTTTAGAATTTATTTCACCATATTTATGGTTTTGGGTTTTTACCTCTGTACTGTCAGTGACAGTAAGTATTTCAACCTGTGTATTCACCGTAAACCTTAGGGAGGCTGCTGTTGAGTTCTCCGACTTACATGGGAGGAAATATTTGATTCCGTTTCCTGACAAACTGGATGAGATTTCCTTTATGATGATCATTCACACTGCCAATGAACATGCCATATGTGTAGACACATGGTTTTATTTTTATGATCTTTAAAACTTCATTTATTTTATGTAGCCCGTGGTTGAGATAATCATTTATAGGTTTCTGAGTACCAGGATTGGTGTCAGGTTTGAAAGTGCTCTGCTTTGGGTAGGAATGAAAGTATTGCTTCACTGTAAGGCATGCATTCAGAGAAACATATGTATTATTATTAATAGGAGACTTCTTAGCAAGTTCATTTTTTATTAGTACTTGGTGGTGGTGTACACCATTATATAGGATGGATGTAAGGGAAATGTTACCCACATATTGATTTAGAGAGACAGCATAATAGATTACATGATAGTTAGCCAACTTATGCATTGTTGCTCCATGTCACTTTTAAAATGCATGTTGTGGATTGGGTTAAAAAAAGAGAGAGAGAAGAAAGATTATTTTCCCCTTGTTTTAAGCCTGATCATTTCTATGTTAGAGTACTATCAGGACAAATGAGTAAACTAGAGAAGCTAGGGAAAAATAATTAAAATGAATTAATATTCAATCTTTATTCATAAATGCTTTTGGCAAAGGATTTATAAAACCCCACTTGGGCATCTTGAGGATGAAATTTATTTTCTTTCTTACTGTCAAATAAATTAAAATAATTCTTAGTTCCAAAAGGTCAGAACAAGCACAAGGCCCACTATACTAGCTCATGATTCCAAAATAATAGACATATGGAGACACTACTATTATTAGCCAATATCCTAGAGACGAACCAATGAGCAAGGCACAGTCTTCTCTTCCAAGACTCCAGTGATTACTTGGGTTAACAAAGAATACCAGAAGGGCAGAATATTTTAGTGATGTTAGCGAAGCATCAGGAAAAAAAAAAATTAAAAGATGAGACCTTAGAACAATTAATGATTATTGTGCTTCATTTCAGAGTGCTTCAAAAGGAACTAGCTAGTGCAAAATGCTATGGGGTAATATGATGAAAGGTTTTAAATCTGGTATTAAAGGAGAAGTAGGGGGTTGAGACTTATTTTTCTTAGTTCTACAGAAAAGATAATGGTTCCTAAATTTTGTAAATGCTATGAAATTTTCAGTAGATCCTACTAACAGTCCTTCTCATTTTGTTCTTAAATTATTTGCTGAATAAAGCATCTAGGGAAGATTTTCTCCCTTCGTCCTTACCTGGTCTAAGGCTTCTAAAAATTTTTGCTGTTTATCATTAATTATTTTATATTTATTAACTTAACAGTCATGGTCTCAGAGGTCATGTAAGAGTTTGGCTATTTCACTTCACAAAGGAAGACTCTTGTTCCAAGTGAAGTAGAGAGAAATTTGTTGGTTGGATATCCCAAACTGAATTATTTGCTTGGCTCTAGTCTGATCTCGAATATTCAGGATAATATTTACCCAAGGCTCAGGCAGACTTTTTTTATTTTTTTGGTATCTTTTTTTAAAAAATTAATTTATTTATTTTTTCAGTGTAATGGTATTTATTGTTTTTGCACAACACCCAGTGCTCCATGCAATACGTGCCCTCCCTATTACCCACCACCTGGTTCCCCAACCACCCACCCCCCGCCCCTTCAAGACCCTCAGGTTCTTTTTCAGAGTCCATAGTCTCTCATGGTTCACCTCCCCTTCCAATTTCCCTCAACTTCCTTCTCCTCTCCATCTCCCAATATCCTCCATGTCATTTGTTATGCTCCACAAATAAGTGAGACCATATGATACTTGACTCTCTCTGCTTGACTTATTTCACTCAGCATAATCTCTTCCAGTCCCATCCATGTTGCTACAAAAGTTGGGTATTCATCCTTTCTGATGGAGGCATAATACTCCATCATGTATACGGACCACATCTTCCTTATCCATTCATCCGTTGAAGGGCATCTTGGTTTTTTCCACAGTTTGGCAACCATGGCCATTGCGGCTATAAACATTGGGGTACAGATGGCCCTTCTTTTCACTACATCTGTATCTTTGGGGGAAATACCCAATAGTGCAATTGCAGGGTAATAGGGAAGCTCTATTTTTAATTTTTTGAGGAATCTCCACACTGTTCTCCAAAGCGGCTGCACCAACTTGCATTCCCACCAACAGTGTAAGAGGGTTCCCCTTTCTCCACATCCTCTCCAACGCATGTTGTTTCTTGTCTTGCTAATTTTGGCCATTCTAACTGGTGTAAGGTGGTATCTCAATGTGGTTTTAATTTGAATCTCCCTGATGGCTAGTGATGATGAACATTTTTTCATGTGTCTGATAGCCATGTGTATGTCTTCATTGGACATGAAGACATGCACAGTCTTCTCTTCAAGACTCCAGTGATTACTTGGGTTAACAAAGAATACCAGAAGGGCAGAATATTTTAGTGATGTTAGCGAAGCATCAGGAAAAAAAAAATTAAAAGATGAGACCTTAGAACATTTAATGATTATTGTGATAATCATTTTTTGATATGATTATCTGTTTTGTGTGTGTTGAGTTTGAGGAGTTCTTTATAGATCCTGGATATCAACCTTTTGTCTGTACTGTCATTTGCAAATATCTTCTCCCATTCCGTGGGCTGTCAGGCAGACTTTTGGGATAGCTTTTATTCTCATTGCACTCTTCATACCTCATGGAAACATCTACTGGGAAAAGAAATCTACATATTGTTTCCTAAACTCTACCTTGTTGGCCATCATTTAGTGACAGGAGGGCTGCAGCTACAGATACAGACCCTTTGCTGCTCATGGAAGAGCTGTACTTTGTTTCGTAATGCAGTAATTAGAACTGGTAAGAACAGTCTTCTAATCCAAGGTTGAGTTTTCAAAGGGGGTAAAAAGGTATGTTTTGTTATCCTTTCTTTAAAATGTGTTTCTTAATGAGTTGACACTACTTTTTGAATAGTAGACATGTTAAGTGTCTATTATAACCTTATCAGCTTGAATTTGATTTGTTCAGAAACAATCTACCCTGCTTCTAAAACAGAGCCAATTACCTTTGATAGATATTTTCTTGCTTTTCACAGGTTTGTAAAAGACAAAGCCATAAAATAAATTACCTCATTTGGTTACTTTGGATTTCGTTCATACCCAGTCTATCTAGAAGCTATTTTGCTCACAAGTAGGCATTCTATGTAGTATAGGATAAACTACAGAGTTTATTTTGCCTGAGGCAGTTCTTTATAATTACTACTTTTTTTTTTTCCAAAATAAAATAATTTACTTTATGTTCCATGGAGTGGAGCTTGGACACTTGACCTCTAAGGTGCTTGTGCACTGGGCTATATTTAATATACCCATCCGTAGAAAACATGTGACAATATCATTACAGAGCAAAAATAGGATGGCCTTCTATTTAGAGAACAGTCTCTATGGGACACCTCAGCTTCTACAAAATGATTTTACCTCACAATTTGTTTGGTAAGAAAGATATATTTATGATTTATATTATGGCAGCATGGATTAGTTACCCTGCAGACTTCTTTTGCCAAGAATACAATCTCAAGCTCTGTCACTCATTTTTCAAAACACTATTTTATGGTAAAAATATTCAAGGAGGATTGCTTAAATGTCAGGCATTTTTATAGATAATATAGATTATATCCCTAGAAGAAGTTAAAACAGCAGAAAGAAGGTTATCTAGTTCATTAACTTCTGCCAGAGGAGGTCACTGAGAAGACAGGACCACTGGTTTACCTGTGAACTGGATCTGGCAATCAGAGGCTCCTCATTCCACCTATCTTTGGTATGTATGTCTGCCCACGACTGTCTCAGAGCTGTTTCAAGTTCACAGTCTTGAGAGTAAGATGCTGTTAAGACCATCTGGACGAAATATATGACAAACCCAGTGAAGGTCTCTGTATAAACCTAGGGTTCTGGCAGCCAGGGCAGAGATCTATTAGTCTTGTGGCCACCCAAAACAAGCCTTATATGTAAGTTCCCTTGCTTACTAAACCTGCTACTTACCAATCTGAAGCAGTTCACCTCTTTTCTCAGTCTCTCCTTGCCCTCGATGAATGGAGGCCAATTTCAACCCACTGAGCCACCCAGGCGCCCATGGAGGCCAATTTCAAATTTCACCTGGGAAGCACCAGATTTTTCGAATCAACAGCAATGTCTTGCAAAACTGCTTCTCCTGAATTGTTGTTCTGAATTGTTCACTGGTATGATGCCATCAGCCTATATTGAGGATTGAGGCTGTCATTATGCTTATTTTATTGCTGTTGGGAAGAGTACTATTTATTTCATCATACATTTAATCAGGAGCCCTGGAAGAAATTACTGTCTGATCTTAACCACCAAGGTGAATTATTCTTCTTCTGAGTACTTTATTTATTTTCTGTATTTTATTTTATTTTTAATTTTTAGATTTTATTTATTTGACAGAGAGAGAGAGGTGGAGGGGGTAGAGAGAGAGCACAAGCAGGGAAAGCAGGAGAGGGAGAAGCAGGCTCCTCAGTGAGCAGGGAGCCCGCCTGACTTGGGGACTCAATCCCAGGACCCTGAGATCATGACCTGAGCTGAAGGCAGACACTCAACTGATTAAGTCACCCATGTGTCCCTATTCTCTATTTTAAATTGTGAGTTAAACAACTCATAATTACATCTTCCCAAAAAGAATTTCATTTTTCTTATTTTCTCACAACATGTCTCTGTTGTTATATGAGCAAAGTGCTATGATGAGTGCGGGAGTTTTTCAGTTGGAATCACTTTGATAATAGTACCTAGTATTTATTAATTCCTTCCTAGTTTGCAGCAATGTTCTAAGCAGGCTAATGTATTGTCTTAAATATAATTATCACTAACTTATAGGTGAGGAAACCGAGCTGTTAATAGATGTGAACAGACTAAGAAACTTGCCCAAAGACACAAATCTAGTAAGTATAAAATGTCAAGTCTAGACAGTCTTACTGTCTTAGCTACTACACTATGCTGCCCCTCAATTTAAATAGAAATATTATTTGACATTTTATCTTATCTCATCATATCTTACCCTATCTTATTTTACTTAAAAAATTCAGAACTATGCACTTAGGCTTCAATCATTAAATATCATTTTACAGTTTGGAGGATGTATTATAGTAGGCGCTTGTTAAGTGTTAATGTACTTACCTGGAGAATGTTCAGGCACAGGTGGAAAAGGTATTTGGACACCCAATATCCAAGAGTTTATAAAGTTATTATTCTATTGCTAAACCTCTCTAGGTCAAATTGAGGCAGAAGATATGTTGGCTGATTTAGGAAATTGGGAATAAGTAGAAAACAACAGCTATCAAAAGAAGACTTCAAAAGGGTGTGTTTTGGGGTGCCTGGATGACCCAGTCATTAAGAATCCCACTCTTGTTTTCTGCTCAGGACACCATCTCAGGGTCCTGAGGTGGGGCTTTGTGCTCAGCATGGAGTCTGCTTCTCTCCCTTTCCCTCTGCTCCTCCCCACATTCATGGACTCTCTCTCTCTCAAACAAATCTTTTTTTTTTAAAAGGGGTGTCTTTTGATTGATATATGCTACTTGTGAAAAGCTTTCCTCTATATTTGAGAAAGAATAAACAGTTCTCTACCCATGATAAGTGCTCAAAGTATTTTTAATTTACTAAGGAAAAGAGGACAAGAAGTACAGAAAGGAGTTTTCTGCTTACAGTTCTACGTATCTCCTGTATCAGAACCCTTTATTCTTTCGGATTTTTCAAGAAAGCTTGGGCTCTGGGTTAAAGGACTTTGGTTGTTTGGCAGTTGTACATGTTATACAGCTCTAATAGCCTTCGTAAATGTTCTGGTGAGTTTATTTTATAGGAACAAATACTAGATTATTCTTTTATTTCCTTCACTCTTAGAGTTAAAAAAGGTTGAGTTTGAGACTGTTAAAATATCTACAGAAATTTGAAATATAAACTTCTATAAATTTTAAGCCTGAACTCATATGAAAACCAAAAGCTAATTAGTAACAGGAGGCTAGCAGCTGATTAGTGCTCAACCAAAATGCATCAGAAGTAAAGTACTCCCACATCAGTGCTTTTTACAGTAAGCATTTGACTAATTTAAATATGTTTAAAGCTGAGAGCTGGCCGAGATCATATGCAATCCAGGTTTGTATTCAGTGTATTTCTTTGAGAAATCTTTCCCGGACAATGTGGAGCAATCAGAGTGGGAAGGAGTTTTGCTCCCTGGGATCCTTATCCAAAAGGTAATTGCAGGAAGACAAATACAACTCCATTACTCTTCCATGGAGTACAATTCTATGAATCTCTGAACCCAGAAACTCAGTGATAGGCTTTCTTTTATTTCAAAGCACTCATCATGTAGAAGGAAAAAAACATTACATCTCTGAGAATATATTAATATATTATTAATTTTATTCACCTTATATTTACTGAATGCTCTATATGTGCTAGGTACCACTCTAAGATGAGCTCTTATCTCTAAGATCTTGAGATGCATCAGTGAACAGAACAGATAAACATCCTGCCTCATGGTACTCACCATGTAAACTAAGCTATATAACACTGTGATTATATTGCTACAATTGGACTGAAGAGTATTAGGAAGCATGCTTTTTTCTAAGCTTAGTAATTACATAAAGAAAATGCACAAAATTATTTCTAACTTTGTAAGAATAAAACAATATGAACTAGATGATATTTAAGTTTCCTTTCCCCCACAATAGCAGGGTATAATAATTCAATTTCCCAATATAACTCCTGAATTCTGTTTCCACACTGTAAGCTTCAAGTTTACAGATTTTTTTAAATCTATTCCCTTTTTTTTTTTTAAGATTTTATTTATTTATTTGACAGAGAAAGCACCAGCAGGGCAAGTGACATGCAGAGGAAGGGGGAGAATCAGGGTCCTGCTGAGCAAGGAGCTTGATGCAGAGCTCAATCCCAGAACTCTGGTATCATGACCTGGGCCAAAGGCAGATGCTTAACTAACTGAGACACCCAGGAGCCCCTAAGTTTACAGAATTTTTTGTAATTATTTATAATTCTCTGTATGTCATATTCTCTCTGGCTCTGTCCTTTCCCCCTTTTCCTGATATTCAAGCAATATATCTCTCCCAATTTGCCTCCCCTTTATCCTGTTAATGATTATAATTTTTCTGTACCCATCTCAGATTTCAGTTCCTCTAGGAAAACTTCTCAGTCCTGAGTATTCCTTATCACATCTTGGTTACTTGTCACTCTCCTAATAGGCCTAGGGACTAAATTTAAGTTTGTATTATCGAAGCTAAACATAGTATCTGGCACATGGTACATACTCAGATATGGTTTGAAGATGGATGTTGATTGACTGATAGAATAATTAACATGTGATATTTGGATCCTGCCAAAATTTGAATTCTGCCCATACTTTCAGCCTTATCTTTTTAGTTGCTCCATGCATAATCAATCAGTCTAGCCCAAACAAATTATTCTATTCATAGTTCCCTGATAATGGCTTTTATACCTTTGCCTGTTTGCCACTAAAGCAGAGCCAACAACATTCTACCCATGTGTCAAATCTCAAATCCAATTCTACTGATTCCATGAAGTCTTTTGTGACACTTTGAAGTTATGTAGCACTTAGTGATAGTGTGACTTGTAGACAATTAAATGACAAAAAATTAAAAATGAGATTTGGTTATTAATATGTATCCTTATGGGAAGACCATCAAACTATAAAAGCCTTTGTTTGCAAACATTTTTGTTGTGTGGTTTATCATACATTATCAACAGTATACAAAGGAATTTTTTAAATCCTTGATGGTTGTGGAGATTTTAAACAATAGTTATTATTGAAAATAGAGAAGAAAACTCAGAGATACATACATGTTCATTTCTTTTTTATCTCACTTATGTTCTACTTTATTGTGAAAGGTGATAGAGTCAACATAGTTTTAGAAGATTTCTACGATACTGGAAGATATTGTTTTAAAATAAAATGATAAAAAATTAAAAAGGTTTTGAACTTATTTGTATTAAAATTAGTTAGCCTGTCTCATAATTTAAATTGACCATGCAGAAAACATCACTAGATAGCAATTTTAGGAATGAGTGACAGTGATAATAGATTTTTAATCTAATTGAGGGAAAAGATCCTTAGTGGAAGGTAGACACAACTTGAATGATTTTGCAATATGAGTTTAAGTACTTAAATATTATCCTAACGGTAATACCAGTGATTTGAGATGGGCTAATTTTGATATTTGAAAGTAAACAGTACCAGGTATTAGCTCTATTGAACACTGAGAATAGTTGACTTGACTCTTAATCAGATATTATATGTTATCACTACCAGAATAATACAAATGACCATCCTGTAAATTTGCACAAATCAAGTGATCCCAGGCATGTGGTTTGCAAGGGAGTTTGTAGTGCAACTAGAATTAACATAGATGGGATGCCTCGGTGTTTCCATTGGTTAAGCATTCAACTCTTTTTTTTTTTTTTAAAAGATTCATTTATTTGACAGATAGAGATCACAAGTAGGCAGAGAGGTAGGCAGAGAGAGAGAGAGGAGGAAGCAGGCTCCCCGCTAAGCAGAGAGCCCGATGTGGGGCTCGATCCCAGGACCCTGAGATCATGACCTGAGCTGAAGGCAGAGGCCTTAACCCGCTGAGCCACACAGGTGCTCCAAGCATTCAACTCTTAATTTTGGCTTAGGTCTTGCTCTCATGGTCCTGAGTTCAGGACCCATGTTGGACTCCACACTGGGTGTGGAGCTTACTTAAACAAACAAACAAACAAAAACATAGGTAAACTTAACTTAGGTAAAAATGAAAATTATTCAATTACTGAGAAGAAAAAAAGTTATGTGCTATTACAAGTGAAGGGACTACGGCTTTTTAATTCTGGGTGTCCTGTTTCCATAAGTCCTTAGCTCGTGTTTGTGGGCAACTAAAGGAGAGTAGAGGATAGATTACTTGGAAGAAAGAAATTAAAGGACTAAGAGTCAGTCAGGCACCAGCAAAATGGATTCAGAGTCAGTCTTCACATCCCAATAAGGATGTGAAAATGAGCCAGAAATCTGCTTATGTGTACTGATAAGACATGGGTATTCATATTGGAGTTTCAGGCTTTGAGTTGTTAGAAGAAGGGTGTTATAAACTCAGGAGATTCTAGTTTTGTCCATGTTATGTTTCATATTTAGGTGATTGACATTGGGATCCCACTACCTTGTGGATGGACCATGATAATAAGCATTTTTTCTGATTAGGATCAGCTCTCGTGGATCCTCTTAGTAATTCCATCTATAGGAGGCTGGGTAAACATAAAAGTCAACAGATGCCTTCTTATCCTTCTCCCTGAAATTAGTTTAGCCATCTAAATTTAAGAGAGGTCCTATTTAAAAAATAAAGAAATTGGTGGCTATTAAAATAATAGTGGTCCTTCGCTACTTGCATGTGGCAAAGATTTGGGAGAAGGACCTTCATTTAATATGAAACAAAGGACAGAAAAAAAGCAATGACTGGATGAAGGAAAAATAATAGGGACCATAGGATAATAATCAGTAGAAGATATATTAAAAAATACTTTTTTTATGTGTGAATAAAGGTGTAGGTGAAAGAGAGTAGTAGATTAATTCTTTTAAGAATATCTTTATTCTAAAATCATCTCACATCTACAAATATTCAGGGAAAGCTTACAATAATATTTAAACTCCTAAACTTTGTTTTCTTATCTAGGCTGTAGACTTTGGTATTCATAGATTCCCAGATTGTTGGGGGGTTGTCCCACAAAAGAGTAGAAAAACTACTCAGGTAATTTTTGGGCCACATTTTTATAATCTTAATTTAAAAGAGCTATGTTTAGTACTTCCTAAAGAGCCAATAAAAAAGGACCCTGAAATTGAAAAAAAAAAATTAGCTATTTTCCTGCTTTCACTTAAGGCTGATGTATTCCTAATGCATATTCTTACAGAGTTAACGAAATACATATTTGCAAGACACCACATTAATAAGGAAGAGTGATTGGAAAAAGTGTCACCTGTATTTTGTTAATTTGCTGCAGGCTCACTCTTCCTGCAGCTGGCACATATTTTTAATCTTTTTATTTGGCAGGATAGAAGTATCTGTGATGGGGAAACCAATAGCAGTTCTTTCTCTTTGTAAGGGAAGGAATACTGAAAATCTGAGTAATTACAGCTCCATTTCAATTTTACTCACAGCAGTTAAATTATTTAAATGTCTCTTCTGCAGTCAAAATGAATATATTTTGGTTTACAAATATTTTATTACCATTAGAGCAATTTTGTTTCCATTATCTTAGCTTTCCAATTCTGTGTTATTAAAAATGAGAAATAACCCTCACAAAGTGATTCCAAATGAGAGTTCTGGGGCAAAATTATACACATTGATTTTCTTAGGTTCTTTAACTAGGGGGAGCTGTACTATATATCAGTAGCTAAGCTACATTTATATATATAAGTATATATATATATATTTATATATATACACACACACATATTTAATTTTAGTCAAGCAAGAAACATTATATTTCAGCCCCAAAATAAAATCTGTTGAGTGCATTACAGAGTTTCTGCAACAGGAGATTTAATACTACCCAGTATTATGTTAGATCTTAGGACATGACAATTTTATTGATTATATCATGAGCTTGATGTCTTGGGCCTACTGATATTGGAAATAAACAATTAGATGTTTTTCTATTTTTATCCCATTATCTTTTGTGAACTCATCTACATTTACTTTTTTTAATTTTTGAAAATATAATTTTAATAACTTGAGAGCATTTACACATAGGGTATGAAAGGTTCTTAAGTTTTCAGTTCTTATTCTTTTGGTCATAAGATACTTGATTTGTCTCTATGGTTAAGAGGAGGCAGCCTTCTTATTATAATGCTTACTATCCATCAGAATGAGGTGTTGAAATTTTGTTTTATGTATACATTGTATAATTTAACTACTTTGTAAACATAAGCTGAAAAGGACCAAACATACAAAGACATTTTCAGTGTTTCACCATTTGGCATTTTATATTATTAATATTTCTTATCCAATAGGATATTTGTGCTTCTAATTATGGTATAATTATATTCTTTTTTTTTAATTTTATTTATTTTTTCAGCATAACAGTATTCATTGTTTTTGCACAACACCCAGTGCTCCATGCAAAACGTGCCCTCCCTATTACCCACCACCTGTTCCCCCAACCTCCCACCCCTGACCCTTCAAAACCCTCAGGTTGTTTTTCAGAGTCCATAGTCTCTTATGGTTCGCCTCCCCTTCCAAATTTTTTTTTTTAATAAACATATAATGTATTTTTATCCCCAGGGGTACAGGTCTGTGAATCGCCAGGTTTACACACTTCACAGCACTCACGATAGCACATACCCTCCCCAATGTCCATAGCCCCCTCCCCCTCTCCCAATCCCACCTCCCCCCAGCAACCCCCAGTTTGTTTTGTGAGATTAAGAGTCATTTATGGTTTGTCTCCCTCCCAATCCCATCTTGTTTCATTTATTCTTCTCCTATCCCCCTAATCCCCCATGTTGCTTCTCCATGTCCTCATATCAGGGAGATCATATGATAGTTGTCTTTCTCTGATTGACTTATTTCACTAAGCATGATACGCTCTAGTTCCATCCACGTCATCGCAAATGGCAAGATTTTATTTCTTTTGATGGCTGCATAGTATTCCATTGTGTATATATACCACTTCTTCTTTATCCATTCATCTGTTGATGGACATCTAGGTTCTTTCCATAGTTTGGCTATTGTAGACATTGCTGCTATAAAAATTCGGGTACACGTGCCCCTTCAGATCACTATGTTTGTATCTTTAAGGTAAATACCCAGTAGTGCAATTGCTGGGTCATAGGGTAGTTCTATTTTCAACATTTTGAGGAACCTCCATGCTGTTTTCCAGAGTGGTTGCACCAGCTTGCATTCCCACCAACAGTGGAGGAGGGTTCCCCTTTCTCCGCATCCTCGCCAGCATCTGTCATTTCCTGACTTGTTAATTTTAGCCATTCTGACTGGTGTGAGGTGATATCTCATTGTGGTTTTGATTTGTATTTCCCTGATGCCGAGTGACATGGAGCACCTTTCCATGTGTCTGTTGGCCATCTGGATGTCTTCTTTGCAGAAATGTCTGTTCATGTCCTCTGCCCATTTCTTGATTGGATTGTCTGTTCTTTGGGTGTTGAGTTTGCTAAGTTCCTTATAGATTTTGGATACTAGCCCTTTATCTGATATGTCGTTTGCAAATATCTTCTCCCATTCTGTCAGTTGTCTTTTGGTTTTGTTGACTGTTTCCTTTGCTGTGCAAAAGCTTTTGATCTTGATGAAATCCCAATAGTTCATTTTTGCCCTTGCTTCCCTTGCCTTTGCCGTTGTTCCTAAGAAGATGTTGCTGCAGCTGAGGTCGAAGAGGTTGCTGCCTGCATTCTCCTCAAGGATTTTGATGGATTCCTTTCTCACATTGAGGTCCTTCATCCATTTGGAGTCTATTTTTGTGTGTGGTGTAAGGAAGTGGTCCAATTTCATTTTTCTGCATGTGGCTGTCCAATTTTCCCAGCACCATTTATTGAAGAGGCTGTCTTTTTTCCATTGGACATTCTTTCCTGCTTTGTTGAAGATTAGTTGACCATAGAGTTGAGGGTCTATTTCTGGGCTCTCTATTCTGTTCCACTGATCTATGTGTCTGTTTTTGTGCCAGTACCATGTTGTCTTGATGATGACATCTTTGTAATAGAGCCTGAAGTCCGGAATTGTGATGCCACCCACTTTGGCTTTCTTTTTCAATATTCCTTTGGCTATTCGAGGTCTTTTCTGGTTCCATATAAATTTTAGGATGATTTGTTCCATTTTTTTGAAAAAAATGGAGGGTATTTTGATAGGGATTGCATTAAATGTGTAGATTGCTTTAGGTAGCATGGACATTTTCAAAATATTTATTCTTCCAATCCAGGAGCATGGAACATTTTTCCATTCCTTTGTGTCTTCCTCAATTTCTTTCATGAGTACTTTATAATTTTCTGTGTATAGATTCTTAGCCTCTTTGGTTAGGTTTATTCCTAGGTATCTTATAGTTTTGGGTACAATTGTAAATGGGATTGACTCCTTAATTTCTCTTTCTTCTGTCTTGTTGGTGGTGTACAGAAATGCAACTGATTTCTGTGCATTGATTTTATATCCTGACACTTTACTGAATTCCTGTACAAGTTCTAGCAGTTTTGGAATGGAGTCTTTTGGGTTTTCCACATATAGTATCATATCATCTGCGAAGAGTGATAGTTTGACTTCTTCTTTACCAATTTGGATGCCTTTAATTTCTTTTTGTTGCCTGATTGCTGAGGCTAGGACTTCTAGTACTATGTTGAATAGCAGTGGTGATAATGGACATCCCTGCCGTGTTCCTGACCTTAGTGGAAAAGCTTTCAGTGTTTCTCCATTGAGAATGCTATTTGAGGTGGGTTTTTCATAGATGGCTTTGATAATATTGAGGTATGTGCCCTCTATCCCTACACTTTGGAGAGTTTTTATCAGGAAGGGATGCTGTACTTTGTCAAATGCTTTTTCAGCATCTATTGAGAGTATCATATGGTTCTTGTTCTTTCTTTTATTAATGTGTTGTATCACATTGATTGATTTGCGGATGTTGAAGCAACCCCGCAGCCCTGGAATAAATCCCAGTTGATCGTGGTGAATAATCCTTTTAATGTACTGTTGAATCCTATTGGCTAGTATTTTGGCGAGAATTTTTGCGTCTGTGTTCATCAAGGATATTGGTCTGTAATTCTCTTTTTTGGTGGGATCCTTGTCTGGTTTTGGGATCAAGGTGATGCTGGCCTCATAAAATGAGTTTGGAAGTTTTCCTTCCATTTCTATTTTTTGGAACAGTTTCAGGAGAATAGGAATTAGTTCTTCTTTAAATGTTTGGTAGAATTCCCCTGGGAAGCCATCTGGCCCTGGGCTTTTGTTTGTTTGGAGATTTTTGATGACTGTTTCAATCTCCTTATTGGTTATGGGCGTGTTCAGGTTTTCTATTTTTCCTGGTTCAGTTGTGGTAGTTTATATGTCTCTAGGAATGCATCCATTTCTTCCAGATTGTCAAATTTGTTGGTGTAGAGTTGCTCATAGTATGTTCTTATAATTGTCTGTATTTCTTTGGTGTTAGTTGTGATCGCTCCTCTTTCATTCATGATTTTATTTATTTTGGTCCTTTCTCTTTTCTTTTTGATGAGTCTGGCCAGGGGTTTATCAATCTTATTGATTCTTTCAAACAACCAGCTCCTAGTTTCATTGATTTGTTCTACTGTTTTTTTGGTTTCTATTTCATTGATTTCTGCTCTGATCTTTATGATTTCTCTTCTCCTGCTGGGTTTAGGGTTTCTTTCTTGTTCTTTCTCCAGCTCCTTTACGCGTAGGGTTAGGTTGTGTACTTGAGACCTTTCTTGTTTCTTGAGAAAGGCTTGTACCGCTATATATTTTCCTCTCAGGACTGCCTTTGCTGTGTCCCACAGATTTTGAACTGTTGTGTTTTCATTATCATTTGTTTCCATGAATTTTTTCAATTCTTCTTTAATTTCCTGGTTGACCCATTCATTCTTTAGAAGGATGCTGTTTAGTCTCCATGTATTTGGGTTGTTTCCAGCTTTCCTCTTGTGATTGAGTTCTAGCTTCAGAGCATTGTGGTCTGAAAATATGCAGGGAATGATCCTAATCTTTTGATACCGGTTGAGACCTGATTTGTGACCCAGGATGTGATCTATTCTGGAGAAGGTTCCATGTGCACTAGAGAAGAATGTGTATTTTGTTGCTTTGGGATGAAATGTACTGAATAGATCTGTGATGTCCATCTGGTCCAGTGTGTCATTTAAGGCCTTTATTTCCTTGTTGATCTTTTGCTTGGATGATCTGTCCATTTCAGTGAGGGGAGTGATAAAGTCCCCTACTATTATTGTATTATTATTGATGTGTTTCTTTGATTTTGTTATTAATTGGTTGATATAGTTGGCTGCTCCCACGTTAGGGGCATAGATATTTAAAATTGTTAGATCTTCTTGTTGGACAGACCCTTTGAGTAGGATATAGTGTCCTTCCTCATCTCTTATTATAGTCTTTGGCTTAAAATCTAATTGATCTGATATAAGGATTGCCACCCCAGCTTTCTTCTGATGCCCATTAGCATGGTCAGTTGTTTTCCATCCCCTCACTTTAAATCTGGAGGTGTCTTCGCATCTAAAATGAGTTTCTGTAGGCAACATACTGATGGGTTTTGTTTTTTTATCCATTTTGATACCCTGTGTCTTTTGATTGGGGCATTTAGCCCATTAACATTCAGGGTAACTATTGAGAGATATGAATTTAGTGCCATTATTAGTCTGTAAGGTGACTGTTACTGTATATTGTCTCTGTACCTTTCTGATCTACTACTTTTAGGCGCTCTCTTTGCTTAGAGGACCCCTTTCCATATTTCCTGGAGAGCTGGTTTGGTGTTTGCAAATTCTTTCAGTTTTTGTTTGTCCTGAAAGCTTTTTATCTCTCCTTATATTTTCAATGATAGCCTAGCTGGATAGAGTATTCTTGGCTGCATGTTTTTCTCGTTTAGTGCTCTGAATATATCATGCCAGCTCTTCCTGGCCTGCCAGGTCTCTGTGGATAAGTCTGCTGCCAATCTAATATTTTTACCATTGTATGTTACAGACTTCTTTTCTCGGGCTGCTTTCAGGATTTTCTCTTTGTCATTAAGACTTGTAAATTTTACTATTAGGTGACGGGGTGTGGACCTATTCTTGTTGACTTTGAGGGGGTTTCTCTGCATCTCCTGGATTTTGATGCTTGTTCCCTTTGCCATATTAGGGAAATTCTCTCCAATAGACCTTCTGCTCCCCTCTCTGTTTCTTCTTCTTCTGGAATCCCAATTATTCTAATGTTGTTTCGTCTTATGGTGTCACTTATCTCTCGAATTCTCCCCTCATGGTCCAGTAGCTGTTTGTCCCTCTTTTGTTCGGCTTCTTTATTCTCTGTCATTTGGTCTCCTATATCACTAATTCTTTCTTCTGCCTCATTGATCCTAGCAGTGAGAGCCTCCATTTTTTATTGCACCTCATTAATAGCTTTTTTGATTTCAACTTGGTTAGATTTTAGTTCTTTAATTTCTCCAGAAAGGGCTTTTATATCTCCAGAGAGGGTTTCTCTAATATCTTCCATGCCTTTTTCGAGCCTGGCTAGAATGTTCAGAATCGTCATTCTGAACTCTTGATCTGACATATTACCAATGTCTGTATTGATTAGGTCCCTAGCCTTTGGTACTGTCTCTTGTTCTTTTGTTTGTGGTGAATTTTTCTGCCTTGTCATTTTGTCCAGATAAGAGGATATGGAGGAGCAAATAAAATACTAAAAGGGTGGCAAAGACCCCAGAAAAAAGCGCTGTATCCAAATCAGAAGAGACCCCAAATTGTGGGGGGTAGAAAGGGGATAAAAAGAGGTTCAGAAAAAAAAATTTAAATAATAAAACAAATAAAGAAAAAATATAAAAAAGAAAGAAAAAAATATATATTTAGATAAACTAGTCAAAAAACGTTAAAAAAGAAAAGGGTAAAAGTTTTAAAAAATTTAGCAGAAGAAGAAAAAAGAAAAAAGAAAAAAATTGAAAAAAGAAAAAAAAAATTGAAGTAGCCGCAAGACTAAAGAATCATGGGGAGAAAGCTATGAGTTCCATGCTTTGCTTTCTCCTCCTCTGGAATCGCACTGCTGTCTTAGGAATTGAACCTACTTTCCTCGATAGATGAACTTTGTCCTGGCTGGATATTTTGTTGATCTTCTGGGGGAGGAGCCTGTTGTAATGACTCTCAAGTGTCTTTGCCCGAGGCGGGATTGCACCACCCTCACTGGCGGCAGGACTAAGTAATCCACTCGGGTTCGCTTTTGGGAGCTTCTGTTCCCTGAACGCTTTCCGTAGAGTTCCGGAGGACGGGAATGAAAATGGCGGCCTCCCAGTCTCCGGCCCGGAGGAGCCGAGAGCCTGGGGCCCCACTCCTCAGTGCGCCCCCAGAGGACAGCCCCCAATCACTCCCGTATCCCCAGTCTCTAGCCGCGCTCCGAGCTCACCCAGCCCATGACCAGTTCAAGGTAACCCGGAGCTGAGAATTCAGTCCTCGGCTCTGTCTCTGCAGCCGGCTTCTCCGTTCTAATACCTGCGAGCTCTCCAACACTACGACACCCCATCCTTCTGTGACCCTGCGGGACCTGGGGCCACGCTGACCTCGCGTGGGCTTCACCCTGGTTTAGCCTCTGGAGCAATGTCCCTCAGTGGAACAGACTTTTAAAAGTCCTGATTTTGTGCTCCGTTCCTCCGCCGCTTGCCGGGAGCCGGCCCCTCCCCCCGCAGTCTATCTTCCCGTCGTTTTAGATTCACTTCTCCGCCAGTCCTACCTTTCAGAAAGTGGTTGATTTTCTGTTTCTAGAGTTGCTGTTCTTCTTCTCTTCGCTCTCCCGTTGGATTTGTAGGTGTTTGCAATGTTTAGATAAGCTATCGAGCTGATCTCCTGCTACCTGATGTAGTCTCAGCCTGCTACTTCTCCGCCATCTTGACTCCTCCTCCGGTATAATTATATTCTTACCAACATTTTGTGCTATTATCTCTAGGACTAAATCTTTTTTTTTTTTTTTTATTTGACAGACAGAGATCACAAGCAGGCAGAGAAGCAGGCAGAGAGAGAGGAGGAAGCAGGCCTCCTGCTGAGCAGAGTGCCGACATGGGGCTGGATCCCAGGACCCTGGGATCATGACGTGAGCCAAAGGCAGAGGCTTTAACCCACTGAGCCACCCAGGCGCCCCTCTAGGACTAAATCTTAAAGGCAGTTAAATATTTATTGCTTACTGATTACAAACGTAGGATCTATGGTTACTTCTTTAGGATTACGAATGCAACAGCCTTAGATTATTTACTCTCAGCCTCAACTCTTCATCTGTAAAACAGAAACACCAATAGATACCTCAAAGCTCCATTGTGTTTACTAAATCTGAAAAGTCCAGGAATCCAATACTCATTTCCTACTTCCCCTTATCTAAGCTAATAATAAGGAAATGATCACTCAGCCAGTTTCTTATTCTCATTCTACTGTGTTTCAGTATTAGAGTCAACTTTGTGTAATAAGAATGAATTTCAATGTTTATAGCCTTATTGGGTTTAATTTGATATGCTTTTGGATCTACATTCAATATGTTATTATCTATGTCCACTTTCTTAATTTTGCAATTGGTGGTGGAAAATTCATATGATGTCTGTGATTTAACTTATGCATTATAGGACTAACTGCAGTCCAGTCTAAGTTCATAGGGCCTCTTACAGCCCAATGGCTTTCTACTTTCTGCTAGTCATAGACCCGGAGCAGGTAGGTCTGACTCCTGGGCTCCAGATTCTGTTGGCACAATGTATGCCTCGTCCTTTCTGAGAATTGCCTACTTGCTGATATTTCCTCTATAAAGTTGCCTAGTAAACTAGGGACTTCTCCATCTCCATTCTAGGCAGCCTTGTCCTACATTGCCACTCTTTTTTTTAAAGAGAGAGACGGAGAGAACAGGTGGATGGAGGGGCAGAAGGAGAGAGAGAGAGAGAGAAAGAGAATCTTCAGCAGGCTCCACACTTAGCATAGAGCCCTATGCAGGGATCTAGCTCATTACTCTGAGATCATGCATGACCTGACCTGAAATCAAGAGTTGGATGCTTAACTAACCAAGCCACCCAGGCACCCATATGTTGCTACTCTTAAAGACAATTTCCACTCTCTTCCTCTCTCTCTATAAAACCCAGCATCCACTCTTTAATAGAATAGGCTTTAACCAAATATATAAATCAATTCTATTAGATGTCTGCTGCTTTCAGCCCTTCCAAACATTATGAAGGAAGTAAATATGATACCATATGCTGGAATTTGAGGGAGTGTATGGAATGCAGGTGGAACATACACACACACTATTATATCAATAAACTGCTTTTCAAAAATTGAGAAGAAATAGATACTATAAATAAATCTCCTGACTTCATAAACATTTCAGTGAAAATTCTGGAATAAAACTGAGGAAGCCAATCCAGATAGACTCACTTTCTAGTGGCAATTACTTCTATATTCCCAATTTAGTTTCTTATTTATCTACACAGTCATGTCTATTGGAATTTCATAGGAAATTCAGAATCTTTGGGAGTGACCATTAAATAGCTGCTGTAATCCAATGTTTTGTACTAAATAGATGTTGAATATATTGTTTTGAGATAATTCGATGATGAAATAAAAAGCTGATTTTTTTCCTCTTTTTTTTTTTTTAAATTAACATATAATGTATTATTTGTTCCAGGGATACAGGTCTGTGATTCATCAGTCTTACACAATTCACAGCACTCACCATAGCACATACCCTCCCCAATGTCCATCACCCAGCCACCCCATCTCTCTGATTCTCCTCCCCTCTAGCAACCCTCAGTTTGTTTCCTGAGATTAAGGGTCTCTTACGGTTTGTCTCCCTCTTGATTTCATCCTGTTTCACTTTTCTCTTACTTCCCCTATGATCCTCTGTCTTGCTTCTGAAATTCCTCATATCAGTGAGAGTATATGATAATTGTTTTTCTCTGATTGACTTATTTCACTTAGCATAATACCTTCTAGTTCCATCCACGTCATTGTAAATGGCAAAATTTGGGGGTTTTGATGGCTGCATAGTATTCCATGGTATATATATATATACTGCATCTTATTCATCTGTTGATGGACATCTAGGCTCAGAAAGCCCATTTTTAAACTACTTACTTTTCAAATAGAGGACAAGATTAAAAAAAAAAAAGCAAAACAGGTTTGCAACAGATCAGTTGACATTTAATGTAATATAGTCAAAAAAGAGAGTTATAAACTAACGCTCATGATTCTTGGCTTCTAGGTAAGCCTCTAGATAGATGACAATAAGAAAATTATTACATTCTCTGTTTCTATTTTCAAAATAATAAAACAGTGACAATCCCCTGTATTCCTACTTACCTTATATAGTTGCTATGAAGATCAAATGAGTCAATGTGAATGTTGGGGCTTAAGGTACAAAGTTACAGAATAATGTTATGAAACATTCACCTATTCAAGTATGTAAAAAAAGAGACTGAAAATATGTCTATTATATTAACACACTAGTACATTACAGATAACTTAGAAGGACAAAAATGTTGATTTAGATTCATGATTTAAATGATTTAGATGTTTATTAGATTATTGGCAAACTAAAGAATAAACTTTTCCATTGACTAATTTTGAAAATGTCCCTTGCTGGGGATATTATTTGTCCCAGGGTTCTTTATTGATGGATTTTACTCAGTTCTGGAGTGAGGTGGTAATGTCAATCTGAGATATGAACTGATATTAAGGTGATAGAGTTGTTTGTGTACTGTGGCATTGTCTATACTAATGGGATGTTGTCCCAGATTACCACAAGGAATGCCACTATTAGGAAATTATAGAGCACATCTGCAAATTGTCTCTATCATCTGAAATAACACTGAGAAAGACAATATCGGAGATATTGTATCTATCATAAGAAATAGTATTGCTATGTAATGGGTAATTTTATGTCAAGTTGGAGAGTGTTTCTGGATGAAGTAAACATTTAAATTGGTGAATGCTGGGTACACAAATTGCCCTCTATAACGTAGGCTGCCCTCATCTAATCATTTGAAGGCCGAATAGAACAAAAAGACCATTCTACAGGAGCAAGAGGACATTCTCCTGCAGACTGCCTTCAAACTTCATTTGCACCTCTGGCTCTTAAATCTCCAGTTTGCCAGCCCACACTGTAGATTTTGAACTCATCAGTCTATAATCATGTGAATCAATATCTTATAACAAATCTCTTTACACACACACACACACACACACACACACACACACACACATTCTCTTGGTTTTGTTTCTCTGGAGAACCCTGACTAATAAATACAGCATGTTGTCAACTTTTAGAGATGTAATGAAGAGAAATATTCTGTTCATCAAAACTATGAAAGAAATATCCTACCTTATTCATTTTTAATGTTGATGCTTCTTGACCAGAAGGACTTCAATATGTACCAAAGTGAAATGAGAAAGATGCATATTACATTTAATATGTATATGAAAATTATAAGCCATGTGGGCAGAATAGACAAAAAAAATTCCAAGTGGATGTAAATGAAAAAGTGCATTACTTAATAGCCATTTTCTTCTTAGAATGTCAATATCGATATTGACATTATTCAGGTTGTCATCTGAATTAATCTGATATTTTAGTGTGAAAAATTTTTAGAGATTATTGTGCCACATTCTAAATAATTCAATAACAGAGATTTTAAACCATCTAGTTATAATTTGAATGCTGTTTGGAGAGCTAGAGAGATAAGGTAGTTTTATATTTGTTCAACATGGCATCATTATCATCTTACCAAAGTAAGAAATGGAATGGATGACCTCTAAAACCTCTTACATCAAGATACTTTTATTACAATCAGGAAAGCTTTGTGCATAGAACCTACAAGATATTAAAATTTAGAATATTAAATAATAAGATCACATACAACAGCATTTCAATACCATTAGCTTCTAATAACTCAAATTTGCAAGAATTAAAGTATAAAGCTATTATATTTCAGTGAGAGAGGAAATATTAAAATTCACATGTATTTGAAGGACACCATAACTAAAGCACAGAAGATTATGGTTCTGCCCATAAAGGAATAGAAAGTTCCAATATGTCTTTACCATGAAATTATCAGAAATCAACGGGAAGATAAATATTGTCATTGATAAAAAACATGTAGGATTAACTTGAATGATGGTTATAGAAGATAAAAAAGTTAGAAAGGTAATTTAAAAATAGCTGATATCCTTTAGAGATACTAGGAAAGAGAAAGTACCAGCAAAGAGGTTAAAGAGATTATGAAGAACATTTTTAAATAGGTTAAGGAGAACAAAATATGAAAACATTGAAATAGACCCTTTTAGAGGAAATTGATTATAGAAGCCACAGAAATTGATAAACAATAATTAAGCTTAGAAGCAGCATTAATTAATAGTAGAGAGAATATTGAAAATTTATAAACTGTTGTCAAAAGTCTTCATAAATTATAAAATTGAGAAGAATATGAATTCAGAGAAAATAAATTTAAAGAAAAAAACTGTTAGAAGTGATACAAAATATTACTTAAATGCTCTTCACCCTCTATTATGCTGATTCAAATAAGTCAATCAGAGAAAGACACTTATCGTATGATCTCCCTGATATGAAGAATTTGAGAGGCCACATGGGGGGTTTGGGGGGTAAGAAAAGAATAAATGAAAGAAGATGGGATCGGGAGGGAGACATACCATCAGAGACTCTTAATTTCACAAAACAAACAGGGTTGCTGGGGGCAGGGGGGTAAGGAGAGGGTGGTTGGGTCATGGACATTGTGGGGGTTGTGCTATGATGAGTGCTGTGAAGTGTGTAAACCTGGTGATTCACAGACCTATACCCCTGGGACTAATAATACATTATATATTAATAAAAAATAAAAAATAAAAATAAATACTCTCCACCCTTAAAAAATATATCTCATTACAAATGTTTTCCTTTCTTATACTGACAAAAAATATATGAATGTTAAAATAGAAATATTTATTATATTCAGGGACATCAGGAATATTTTTATCATAAACATTTTTGCTGTTAATACCATTATGATAAGGTATTGTGCCCAAGATGGGTCAGTCAATCAGACCACCAAATTAATTTATCTTTTAATCTTAAGCTTTCTTGCCCACATACCTTACCCAGGAAGTGTAGCTAGTAGTTGGATATAGGCTGGGAGATGCTCATAAAGGAATCATCTGGGGTGGTTTAATTTATGGGGTTCTTTTCCTTTGGAATACAGGAATAGTGGCAGTTAACAAATACATTTAAACTTTTTCTCTTACATTATAATTCTCTTTAATTGGCTCAATATTTCATTAAAAGAGTAAACTTCCTTCTAGCATTTTGAGGCCCGCTCTTCACTTATTTTTTGCAATTAACCATTAAGACTCTGTTTTCAGAAATTTAGAATGGTGACTAATTAGTACAGAGCAATTGGTCTCAGTGCTGAGATCAATGGGGAGGATGCACAGTGTTTAAGAATTCTTCCAAGTTAACCAGCAGGGAGGAATATGAGACAATGCTTTTCCTTTGTAATGGATACGAGAGAAAGGCCATCCTTGCAAAGGGAATATGTTGGTGTGTCTATTGCAGTTATTTGTAATACTTGTTTTAATCATTCTCTAATTTTTAAACATGTAGGTTTCTTTAATTTTTCAATACTAAACAATGCAGGAACATGGATTTGGTTATCAGATTTTAGTTTGTTTACTAGGTTTATCACTTAATCTGAGTTTTCTTCTATCCAAAAGAGAAAGTAATACCCATGTCAAATGGTTGATTTTTTTTAATTTATTATTTTTTTAAACTCAAGTACAGTTGACACACAATGTTACATTAGTTAGAGGTGTACAACCTCATATACAGGTGTACAACATCATTAGTTATAGGTGTACAACATCATGATTCAACAATTGTGCATGTTATGTTATACTTACCACAAGTGTAGTTATCATCTATAACCATACAACACTACTACAATACCTTATACTGTATCCTTCATCCTGTGATGTATTCATTCCCTAACTAGAAACCTACACTTCCCACTCCCCTTTACCCATTTTCCCAACCCCACAATCCCTCCTCTCAGCAACCATCAATTTGTTCTCAGTATTTATGTGTCTGTGTTTGTTTTTTATTTGTTTGTTCATTTCTTTTGTTTTTTAGATTCCAGATAAAAGTGAAATCATGTGGCATTTGTCTTTCTTTGTCTGACATACTTCATTTAGCACAATACCTTTTAAGTACATCCATTTTGTCACAAATGACAAGATCTCATTCTTTTAAATGGCCAAGTAATAATCCAGTGTGTGTGTGTGTGTGTGTGTGTGTGTGTGTGTACACCACATCTTCTTTATTCATTCGTCTATAAATGGACAGTTGTGTTGTTTCCATATCTCAGCTATTAAAAATATTGCAATAAATATAAGGGTGCAGGTATCTTCAAATTAAGTGTTTTTATTTGAGAAAATACTTAGTAGTGGAATTGCTGGATCATATGGTATTCCTACTTTTAATTTTTTTGAGAAATGTACACTCTGTTTTCCATGGTTAATCAATTTACATTCCCACCAACAGTGCACAAGTGTTTTTTTTCTCTTCACATCATCATCAATACTTATCATTTCTTGTCTTTTTGATTCTAGCCATTCTGACAAGCATGAGGTAATATCTTATTGTGGTTTTGATTTACATTTCCCTAATGATTAGTGATGTTGAGCATCTTTTTGTGTGTCTGTTGTACATCTATACATCTTTGGAAAAGTGTTCATTCATTCTGCCCATTTTTAAATCATTTCTTTTTTGATGTTATATATGTTCTTTATATTCAAATCGTTGATTTAAGCATTACATTTTATGTGTTAGTTTATGTGTCTAACCCAGTTCCTGGCACATGGCAGATAATAAACAAATTTGATTCCTTTCCTATGCCACTTTACCCTTATAAAATGACAGCAACTTGAAACTGAACTTAGTTTGAGTAGGGTCTAATCATTACAAAAGTCATTAGGGTTGTTACCTTTCTTTATGATACTGTCCTTAAATTAGTATAAGCTAGCTAAAAAAAAAAAAAAAAATTAGTATAAGCTAAGACTGAGCTAGATTTTTTCCCCTCATGTTGTTTCCTTATATTGTTGACTTATATTAGACTTGTATGTCTCTAAAATCCCCTAGATCTAACTCTTGTGAATGACTCAAGCCAAGTCTTGCCAATAAATTGTTCAGTAAATTGTTCAATAAATCCCTTTTAAGAGAGTATCTTTTCCCACTTCCCTTACTGATAATTTCTTTTTACAACCCTTTCCTTCCTACTCCCTTCCAGAAATCTGTGTACTACATGAAACTCTCCCGGGATCCCATTCAGGCTGTAGAAAAGAGAAAATCTCTGGTTATCTAATGGGGTTGAAAAGTCAATTAATAAGCAACATAGATTTAGTAAGAACAAATAAAGCCAAGTACCAAGGCTTCAGTGTTTGTTGCTAAGCTGTGGCATTCTGAAAGATATTTCTTTGATGCCAGCTATCGGTAGACTTCTTTAAAAAAAATAATAAGATGTAGTATAAGACCAGATTGCATTTCATGCTGGATGTTTAAGTCATAGGACTAAATTAAATAAATAATTGAAGCAAGGGTTATTTATCACTGATTTAAAAGAGAATAATATGTTTAATTATGGGTAGCACTTTTGGAGAAGTGGCTAAATGTCTGTGCACAAGAGAGACATAAGGATTATTGGAAGTTAAAAAAACATAACTATAAAGAGAGAGGAAATGAGCCAAGAACACTCATACTAAAGAAAGGAAGACAAAAACCAAATTCACTAAAAAAAGCACTGAGGGGAAAATATCAGAATTCTTTTATGAGTCAAAATAAAGTATAAACATATAAACTACAAAATTTGCTTTAGAAAAAAATTTGAAATTAAGCATTAGGATTAATCTGAACGTTCAGTCAAGGAAGAATGCAAAGATATTCCTCTCAGGAGTTGTAGAAATGCCCCCTCTTTGCAAGTGAAATCATCAGTTAAAGATATTGCTTTATGAATATCAGCATGCTAATAAGTTCCCTGGCCCTACAGTCACTTCCCTTAATTCTGTTGATCTCTGGCTTCCTAAAGATGAAGTCATTGGAATTGATTTTTATGAAAAAAATTTAAGACCTCCAAATTCTAATTATGCCGGTATATTTTATAAGAATGCTCTATTTATTCTCTAAAGTATTCAGATTTTTACCTTGGGAAACTCTGGTATAGGGTAATTATGATTTTGGTTTGGAGTCTTCTCTTTGGGGGTGTTATCCAGACCCAAAGATCCCTAGAAGGTTGAAGGGAAAGGAAGGCATTTCTGTTGTATTCTCTGAAAACATACCTAGGAAGGGGTAGCAGAATTGGAAAAACAAGAAAACTGAAAGTAAATTCATGTAGTGAGTATAAAGGGCACCTTGAGGATGGATGCCCACATCTAGTAGCAGGGCAGGAAAAGTAGTGGCAAGGTTAGTTGAAATCTGCATTGTCCAAAAGGAAGGCTAAAGTGAGGTAGTTGTGCATTTATGAGCCAAAAGTAAAATCTGAGCATTCCTAGAAGTAGTAGCTCTTGTTGTGGAAATGGTATGTCATCTTAAAGCAACTGCATATCTTTGGACAGCTCTACATGTCTTCCATTGTTTAATCATGTGCTTCTGTTTTGGTGGCCTGGTACTATAAAGTGAAATTATGTTCTGCTTTTTTTCCAAATCATTAGAGAGTGTTTCATCCATGATCTTCTCCTGGAAAGGTGACACACCTTTAAAGATATCTCTATTTCATTCCTGTAAGTTTCTTAGAGAAGTAACCTTGCCATGCTCGGAAAAGGCCCTCCATTGGCTCTGATCTAGTCTTATATCTTCTAATCTTATCACCACCTGGCTATTTCAAAAGCTGCTGACCCATGTGAGTGAACTGTTATCTAAGCAAAGATATGTCACTGGCAACTATTCTGATGTACTGCTTTCAACAACTATGACCTATAATTTGCATCCATCCTTACCTGTTCCTTCCAGTTTTATATCTGGGTCATTTGACTTTCCCAATCCTACCTCTTCATCTCAGACATTGAATGTTCTTGAAGAAGGAAATTTCAATCCTTTTCTTTCCCCAAAGCACAGGTTGGGCCAGGATAGGACTTTTAAGAAGAATGCTGAAACTTAGCAGTAGTGGACAGCATACAGAATAGCTTAAATGTTGTCCTACATAATTACCTATAATTACTAACTGCTTCAAACCTTTGCCGGGATATATGTTCAGATCCTGCAAGATTTCTCTATGCCATTGGAGGGTCAATTCAACCCCCCCAGTGGCATTTTCCTGAGACTTGTACATCTCAGTTTTCACATAAGCTTTCCTTTTGTGCCTCTGGGAAATGCAGAAGTTCTTTCCTCTTCTACTCTCTTTCCTATCCTGTCACAGGAGTCTGACATGTACTTCTTGGCAAATTTCCCCAACTTTCTCTTGTTCATCACTGCCTTTCATCACAAATGCGTGGTGTGAATTATATTCACCAGACAAGGCAGCCCTCCTATTCCATAGTATATTTATCAAAACTGAGCTTTTGAATCCCAAATTATGCCATTCATTGTGTCTTAGTCTACTTTGAAGCTGTGCTAAGTCCATATGCATTACCTTTACATGGTTTTTTGTTGTACAAGGTAAAAGTAGGGTCAGAACTCTCTGTTGTTCTCCAGGCAGTCTGATCATGGGTGTGAATATTGTTCCTCAGAAAGAAAACATATGTAACAAGTAGAGGTCATTTCCAAAATTCAGATTTTTTGAGAGGGAAACACAAAATAAATTGATGATTAAATAAAGGATTTCTCCAACTTTCTAAGCTACTGCTCTATTAAGGAAATATATTTAAGTTAATAGACCAAAGACCAGAACCCTCTAACTTACGTTTTCCTCAAGAACAATAAAGAAAATAAAGAAATTTATTTTGTATATATGTATAAATTGAAGGCTTCAATGAAGTGGCACCCAAGCAGATGAAAGAGCAATCTTGCCTAAAATAAATGCTGTTTCTATCCTAGAATGTGAAGTGAGATTTGCAACTCTCAAAATGGTGGACTTCCAACCTCAGAATTGAGACATTCTCCATTTCCTGTGTTGTTATAAGGATATTAAAGGACTTGGCATTGAGTATTAATAAGCCTGAGTCTCACTCTTTCTTAAAAGGAAATATCAATTTGATAAGGTCCTTCTTTGGGTTTAGTTTTCTTACTGAACATAAAAATTGTGTAGCTACTCTGTTTATTTATGGTCCTCACATGGGATGTGGTCTCAGTGGTAAAGTTTTAATTATTGTAGAAAATGTAGAACTCACATATTTATGATGTTTTCCTATTGGGACACGGAAACAGAGTTACACAGAGAAATCTGTTATTTTTTCCTTCCGTAAGTAGCTATGCTATAAACATTTACATTTATATATATAATATATATATTATGCTATATACATTTACAAAATAGGGTTGTTATTTCTTTTTATAGTTACATTTTTGGAGTCCATTAGGTCTACTTTGGGAAGTAGATTTTCTTGGTGCTGGCTATAATCATGACATCATTAGAGGTTACTCTCTCCTTTGAGATGCATTTAAAATTGATTTGCATCTCCTATTCAGTAAGAAATCCAATGTTTTTCCCAACACTCCTGTGAATTCCGAGGAGTGTACATTCTCGCGGTCACTCCTAATTCCAATTTCTGCTTTACTCTGAATTTAATCTACCTATTTTTCTCTTCCCCTTGTTGGTTTCTTCATAATTTATTCAAATAAGGAACATTACGCATGTCTTCAAGTTCTCCCATATTTCAGTCACAGAAAGCATTTGTAGATACAGTAAATTATACTGAAGATTTAGAGTCAAGGGGGTGGGGGGCATTGTGGTAATATACTGCAATTTATATAAAAAGTGAGTGTCAAATATCTTTGTTCTTTCAGGTTCTTTCCTTACTACTCCATCCTTTGCATTAACAGTCAGGAATTTCCAACTGGCAAAGATTCCACTGAGTATGGAATATTTTAACCCCACTGTTCCTGAGGACCCTTTAGTAAAAATATATTATCAGAATTATTTCTGAACAAATGGATTTTCATGTAAAAAGTGTTTTCTTCAATACAATAAAGACAATAGATAACCAAATATAATTGCAAGTGATCTTTTTTATAGCACAGTTGAATTATTTTAACTTTTCCTATTTTCTTGAATTTTTAAAAAATTGGTGTTTTCTTGCATGTTTAATTTTTATATAAAGATATCTCAGAGGGGTCCCTGGTGGCTGAATCAGTAAAGTGTCTGTCTTTAGCTCAGGTCATGATCCCAGGACCCTGGGATAGAGCCCCTGCAATGGGCTCCCTGGTCAGCAGGGAGCCTGTTTCTCCCTCTGCCTATTGGTCCCCCTGCTTGTGCTTTCTTGCTCATTCTAGCATCTGTTTTTTTTTTTTTTTTTTTAAGATATCTCAGAGATGAGTACTTACTTTAACTACGTAACTATATAAAATAGTATCAGGTATAGCTCCTTGTTTTTCTCTTGTGGCTCTTTTGTTTTTAATAATAATTCGAATTTCCCCACACTGATTTTTTCCAAATATAAATTTTGTTCAAAAATTTATTTTTCCAGCAATTTTTAATGAATAACATGTTTTGATGTACATCATTGGCCATTGTCATTTTTTAATGTTGATTATTTCTACCAGGCATTCATTTTAATTTGAATAAAGACAGCTAAATTTAACATTTAATTGATAGCATTGTCAATTTTAATAATTGAGAAACATTATTATTTAATAGTCTAAGTAATATAGCCTTTGGTTGAGAAGTTCTGTATATCATGGTTTTAAATGCAAAAAGAAAGAGAAGGGGTATACGCAAAGGATTCCACCAAAGGTGGGGGAACAGAGAGGCAGAAACAGAAATAGGACAACTGAGTAATGCAGAGTTGCTACTTCTCTCTGGCTAAATGACTCTTATGTTATGCACACTAACATCAGAATTCCATGGGGGACAATTGTTAATGTCAAAATGGAGAGATTAAAAGCCTTTCTAGCCCTGTTTAGATCTCGCTTCCAAATACTTCTCTGTTTTGTTCACCTCTGCTCTCACCCTGCCTTATAATCTCTACTAGACTTTGTGCAATACCCACGTCTCACTGCTTCCTATGGAGAGCAGTTTAGAGAGTTCACATCTCCAGTTAAAACTCTACAGTTTCCCACCTAAAGCAATGTGTTCTGCTAGATATAAGACCATCTACCCTGCAGAGAAATAGCCTTTTCCTTAGGGGCAGTAATTACAAAAAGTTGTCCTTCTTGGTAAGTTAGATACCCTGGCATCTTTCCCCACAGACACAGTCTGTCTTTGTCACTCCAGAACATTTGTGTTTTATTCCCCATTGCCCAGCACTCTTTTGGAGTGCTTTTCTTTCTTCCTAGTTCCATCTGACTTTGTTTTCTGTAGGACAGAAAATTTTTTCCTCAGGAGCCTTCTTACTCTACCACAATCAATCCCAAAGGTGCTTATTGCTTGAGGGCATTTGCATGGCTGGCGCTAGTTGGTAGAGGACATGATTTTATACAGGACTTCTTCCAGGTGGTAGTGCTCATATTATGGCATATGTACAAGATATTTCACTTAGGTTTACACCTGAGTGTAAATAGACATAAATAGACATAGAGATCTAAACTTCTGCGAGAGTAAGAAGAGCATACCATACCTAATTTTCTATTTGACCTAAGAATATATTAGAATGTGTTTTAACACTCTTGTTTTCTCAAAGCTAAGTATTTACAATACCATCTTGTTTCATCAGTGAGCCTTAAAACCATTGCATTTTCTCAATATTTACACCAAATTGTAAAAATGACAGATTTTACCTTATCTGAAACTTCCTGTTAAGTTTATGGTTATATTTAAAGTAAAATATCTGTGTTTTTGTTTTCGTTTTCGTTTTTGTTTTTAAGCACATATACAGATTTGAGTGAGGAGATTTATTTACTTATTTATTTTAAAGTCATGATGTAAATCCACTCAACCATACTTTCTTGTTCTAGGCTCTAGCCTACACACAGTTTTTCATTAAAATATTATTCAAACTGAGGACATTTGCAGTAGTCTGGAACATATTTTCTCTAGTACTTGACTCTAAGCTCTCTATACATCTTAGAATTCTCTGAAATAAATTCTCTGGCATGTTTGAGTATCACTGAGTAAATAGCAGCTATGCCTATATCAAGAGCAGTGTCAGTCTGAGTGGAAAATATGCCAGCTTTATTAAGAGCATCTTTAATGGATTTAATTAAGCTTCTTATTCTGTCAATAATACCATTCTCTGAACAAAGAACTTCTCCATACATAACACATTATATACTATAAAATATTTTAAACATAGACAAAAATATAGTGGAAATCATGATGAAAACCTACCATCACCCAGCTTTGTCAAATCCTAATGTTTTGTTTATATGCTCTGATAGTTTAATTAAACATTACAGGGGCGCCAGTGGCTTAGTGGATTAAGCTTTTGCCTTCCACTCAGGTCATAATCTCAGGGTCTTGGGATCAAGTCCCGAGTCAGGCTCTCTGCTCAGCGGGGTGCTGCTTCCTCCCTACCCCCACGCCTGCCTCTCTGCCTACTTTCAATCTCTGTCTGTCAAATAAATAAATAAAGTCTTTAAAAAGAAAGAAAAAACATTACAGATTTATTTGAATCCCACTGTTCAATTATCCCCTCTTTCACTTCCCTCTCTTTTTCTTTCTTTAGAGCTAACTAATCTGTTGTTTATCAAATCAGCATATGTTTATACTTTAAATACCTATTTGTATATTCTGAAATAATATTTAGTTTTTGTGTTATAAAGTCTACAAATGTTATCACAATATAATCATTTCTCTGAAACTTAGTTTTTCTTCACATTATGTTTAAGATTTTTTCTATTAATACTTATAGGTATAAATATTCATTTTTACTAGTAAGGATTCCATTGCATGAACAGAGCTCAATTTATTTCCCCTTGTATTGTCCTTTGCTTTTCACTTTCCTAGCAGTTACACTCTCAAAGCAGTTACATTTTCACACTCCTTGATGCAAAGACATGTGAGCATTAATAATGATTATTGCTCTTTTAAGCCATTCAAATTTGGAATGGTTCATTATACAGCAATAGTGCTGATTTCATTCCTTCCATTGAAAATAACAGAATATTTCTTTTCTTAATCCCTAAAGCACTTTCTATTTCTCATTGGATCCATGTCTGTAATGTCTTTTTGTTGTTGTTGTTGTTATTGAAGTGTAGTGGACATAAATTATTAGTTTCAGGTGTAGGACATAGAACTTCAGAATTTATATGTATTGTTAAGTAATCATCAGGATAAATCTAGCTGCTATTTGTCACCATTCAAAGTTGTTATAATATTGGGATGCCTGAGTGGCTCAGTTGGTTAAGTGTCTGCCTTCAGCTCAGGTCATGATCTCAGGGTCCTGGGATCAAGTCCTGCATTGGGCTCCCTGCTCACAGGGGAGCCTGCTTCTGCTTGTGCTCTCACTCTCTCTGATAAATAGATAAAATATTTTTTAAAAAATTAAAAAAACACAAAGTTGTTATAATACAATTAACTATATTCCCTATGATGTACATTACATCTTCATGACTTACTTATTTTATAACTGGAAATTTGTACCTCTAATCCCCTTCTGTTTTCTTTAGTGGCTGCACAATTTTGCATTCTTACTAAGAGTGCTGGAGGGTTCCCTTTTCTCCACATTCTTGCCAACACTTGTTATTTTTTGTCATTCTTACTGGTCTAAGATGATATCTCATTATGGTTTTGATTTGCATTTCCCTGATGGTTAGTGATTTTGAGCATCTTTTAGTGTATCTGTTGGTCATGAGAGCCTGTTTTTTGTTTTCTTGATATTGAGTTGTGTATGTTCTTTATGTATTATGGATATTAATCCCTTACAGGTTATATCATTTGCAAATATCTTCTTCCTATCAGTAGGTTCCCTTTTCATTTTGTTAATGATTCTCTTCACTGTACATAATTGTTTTTAGTAGGTCCATTTGTCTGTTTGTTTTTGGTTTTTGTTGCCCTTGCCTGAGGAGACAGTTCCAAAAAATATTTCTAAGACCAATGTCAAAGAGCTTATCACTTATGTAATGTCTTTGATAATAGTTTTTGAGGGTCTCTGTCTTAGTTCATCAGTGAATTGTATGATCTTCAAGACATAGGCCTGGAATCCCTATCTTATGTGTTTATTTTCCTACACTATTATTCCTGGCTTGGCATTTCTAACCATTATTTCATTTTTAATACAAATAAAACAAGTTGATGTTAAAATACATTTCATTGATTTTTTTTTTCCCACAAAAGCTTAGGCCTTATTAAATAAAGTGTTGAGCATAAACCTCCCCAAAATGTGCCACTTCAGCACATGGATTACTTTGACCTGAAGTCAGTCAAGGCCCAAAATACTTAGAAAGAGTTCTTTATTTCCCATTTAACTGTCTAAAAGAATCTAGATAAAGAGGCTTTTCCAGGAAGAGTACAGATCACCAGAAATAATTACCAAGAATGTGGGCCAACTGTGGTAAACTGTGGAGAAGCTCTGTGAGGTCTGGTGATCAAATTCCTCTCTGTGTCTTATTTTCTTTTCAGGGGATCGCAGACATTTGTTTACCAAACATTTGTTCTTCCTATCTTAGTATGAATTGTCTTTCTTCCCTTTGAAGTCTCAAACCACTGCCTCCTTTTATTTATTTATTTATTTATTTATTTGACAGACAGAGATCTCAAGTAGTCAGAGAGGCAGGCAGAGAGAGAGGAGGAAGCAGGCTCCCTGCTGAGCAGAGAGCCCGATGCGGGGCTCGATCCCAGGACCCTGGGATCATGACCTGAGCGGAAGGCAGAGGCGTTAACCCACTGAGCCACCCAGGCGCCCCCCACTGCCCCCTTCTTAACTCAATTGCAAACAATCCACTGTTTCATGTTTGAATAAAGTGAGGGTGAGGAAAAATGCCAACCTCACCATTGTAATTTTTGATTTGATATACTCAGAAGATATGGCCCATGTTGAAAGTAAGCTTCCTTCACCCTTATGCAGGAATATATTCACTGTATTTCCTAGTGATTAGCGATAAAATAGTGATCCTATTTTATTGTTTTAGATCTATCATAATTCTGTTGTCTGTAATCATAAGTTGTTCAATCTTTAGTTCATGGTTTAAATTATGCTTAATTTATACAGTTATATAATGATCTTACTTCTAGTTCCTTCTTTTGTTATTCTCCTAGAGCCCAGTGATATTTTTCTTTAAGAGCAGATGTTGTCAGGCCCATGGTACACTCTCTGTGAGCCAAGTATGCTATGTCACCTCTCTTCTGGGGTCCATCTTCCTATCCTGGGTATAAATAGGGGTCAATGAATATAAAGCAGCTGAAAGAATGGATTCTGAAAAAGTTGCTTTTGTACTGATTAACCCTGCTCACCTGAAAGTACAAAGCTTTATGCCTCTCAGAATTAATTCAGTTTCACTAGGAATGAACTCATATAACCATAGAATATCATGGCTGGGAAGGAGATCTTTTTTTTTTTTTTTTAAAGATTTATTTATTTGACAAAGAGAGATCACGAGTAAGCAGAGAGGCAGGCAGAGAGAGAGGAGGAAGCAGGCTCCCCGCCAAGCAGAGAGCCCGATGTGGGGCTCAATCCCAGGACCCTGAGATCATGACCTGAGCTGAAGGCAGAGGCTTAACCTACTGAGCCACCCAGGCGCCCCTGGGAAGGAGATCTTAAACTCCATCTAATAAGACCTTATTCATCAAGGCAGAAATGAATGAAATAATCACTATTTAAACAATTTTGATTTCAAAATCCAATTTTCATATGGCTCACCTTATAGATGAAGGAAAAACGCCCCAGTAACTTGCCAGTGAGACATCTCTAGGACAGGGCCACTGCACTACATGGATTCATCTCTGTGATCTCAATAATACAATGTGATGTGGGAAACAAACCAGAAGAGAAATTATTAAATTTCCTTATTACCTACAGCCCATTGACAAGTCTTTGAAACAGGCCAAGTGACATTCCTCTAGGGACTCAACTGCCTCGATGTTGACATTTTGCAAGGGCAAAAGACAGTCCTAGCCCAACTACCTCCTCACCCCACTGGATCCTGTAAACTTAATTTAATGTAAAAAAAAAATTATTTTGGAAACTTCCTTTATCTCTTACCCCCACCCCAAGATACATGTTGGCAATCATCCCCCAAGCATATGGCCCACCGATAAACATCTGAAGGGTCTCATGACTAAGGTTTTATTAGACAGTCATAAATGACACTTTTCCAATAATAGCTAGCCCCCTCAAGCTCCTAGAAAACTTGCTTCCAAAATTCCTTAGTCCTACACTATCCCAAATCCCCTTCCAATTTGAAAGTATATAATGAGACCTCTTCATGAGCTTAGTGCCACTCTTTCTGCCCAAGGGTCCTGTCCCTGTGCTTTAATAAAGCCACCTTTTTCACCAAAGACATCTCAAGTATTTTTTCTTGGTCATCAGCTTAGAGCCCTAACATCTTTCCTACATCACCATTTATTCTGTCTCTCATGTTGCTTACCTATCAAAGAAAAATTTTTTAGACAGTTTATACATATTTGAATGAAAGGAGTGAGAAAAGAACCACACCAAAATTTCCCTCAAGGGAAATTAGGACTTTCCAAATGACTTTGAACTAGCAAGATGTACCAGTGCAGTTCATTGCCAGCAGGGAAGCATTCTAGATCATTTTCTTTGTTCCAAGACATTCTGTTATTATCTAAATAGATTCTTCCTAAGTGATGAGTGAGTAACATTCCAAAATCATTTGTCAGTGAGTCCCTCTAGATCTTGGAAGTGATTTTCCCATACAAATAACATAATGAATGATTATTATGTTCCTTGGCCAATATTGCAAAGTCATTTTAACACACAAGGCACCTAAGTATATTGGAATTGTTTCAAATACAGCTAACCATCATCTGTCTCATTGTTTCTATGGAACAATTGCTTTATTAATTCTAAGTCTTTTTCTGTCAACAGTAGCAGCCATTTCTACATCAATATAGAGCACAATCTTTATGGCGCTTGCTTGAGTTATACCCAGGAGCCATTAAAGGAAATTTTTTTTACTCAATACATTTCTATAACTGCATGACAGAAAAAATGATGCAGGATAAATACTCTCCAGTTCAGATCAAAGGAAGAAAGAAGCATTGCACCCAAGAGTAGCATGCAGTCTCATAGTTATGTAGAAATTCTTGATGATACAATTGTATATAAATTGAAGACTGCCTAACTCTCAGCTTATATCTTCTGTTCTTTCCATTTTTTATCTTGATCCCATTTTAGAAATTAAGCTCTATGGAAATTTGAGAGCCACATTTAATTAGAATAGCCACATTATATGCAACTACTTCAGTTTTTCATGGGTCTGAACTTCACAAATTATTTTTTATTCAATGAAGTGTTATATTTTCATTCAGCTTCATGATTTTTTTTGGTAATGTGCACTGTAGTAACAGAAACTTTTAAACTTAAAAATTAACTTTGACTTGCCAAAAAAAAGCTTTGTTTCTGAAAGTAATTATTTGCAATAATTGCCATGCTGTTTTCTGAAAAGGTAAGATTCCTGGTGTCACATGGCAACCCCATTCCTGGGTCTCCTGCTGGCTTCTGTCAGATTAATGTGTGCTGTTCCCCTGCTGAAAAATCCACATGGTTCTCCTCCAGGCCACCTGTGGAGGAAGAGAGGGGCTTATTTTTTTTTTCCTTAAATTTCCAAGAGAAAGAGAATAGACAGAATGTGGATCAGAGGATTAAGTATCACTTACCTTAGTGCTGTTTTGAGAGAATTTAATCTCAAGAACAAAACAAGTTGAACTTCTGGTCTCACAAGCTACTAGCATTCTGAGTGCTGTGAAGTGTGTAAACCTGGCGATTCACAGACCTGTACCCCTGGGGATAAAAATACATTATATGTTTATTAAAAAAAAAAAATTTGGAAGGGGAGGCGAACCATAAGAGACTATGGACTCTGAAAAACAACCTGAGGGTTTTGAAGGGTCAGGGGTGGGAGGTTGGGGGAACAGGTGGTGGGTAATGGGGAGGGCACGTTTTGCATGGAGCACTGGGTGTTGTGCAAAAAGAATGAATACTGTTACGCTGAAAAAATAAATAAAATGGAAAAAAAATAAAAAAATAATAATTTGACAACCCTTTGATATTCTACATGCCCTCTCATTTTGCTCAAATCTTGCCATCTTTTATCGTCTTACTGTAAAAAAACTTTTCTTTAAAAAGGAGCCAATATTGGCTCTTGGTAAAGGTTAAGAAGGTTCAGACATGAGATTGTTACTGTGTTAATCACCCAGTGTCTACGTTGACAGTATCTGTAATTTTTTTCCCCTTTCCATCATTATAATAACTTTTCTCAAAGCAGAGTCATCATCAGTGAACATCAAGTGCCAGAAACTTCTCTTCATTGTCTTTCTTTGTTCAGGGAGGGGATAAGCTTGATAGCTGCATTCTTATCGGAAAATGTTAGACTGCACTCCCATTTAAAGTTCACAAAACCAATATGGATCTGAAATATCAAAGGTGCCAAGAGTGAGAGGTGATAAATCTATGGGATTTGTTATACCAGACATTTGAAATCAATTTGAAACCTGCTGGGATGTCTTTTAATTTTGAAAAACTTAACTTCGGAATCCTAGAATATGTTTTTGTTTGTTTGTTTCCTGCATTTTAGGGGACTCTCTTCTTTGCAGTTAGGTGAATGGTATAAAGTTCTGTGTTGTTGGATTCCCATAGAGGCAGCACTTCATAAGTCATTCTCTATGTTCTTAAGAATGAAACCCTTTATCTTACTGAAGAAAGTTTCCATGCGTTTTCCTCCTTCTGCAATAATGTTTATGCTTTTAGTATTTGTTGACTGAAAAAAAAAATAAAATTACTGACATTTACTATATACTTAGGATTTTGCATGTATTTTATTAATCACCAGGTCATTTTTATATATATGACAGAGAATACAGAATTGTATGAAGGATATTTTACTCAATTTATAGACAATGTTTAGACAGCAAATAGGTATGATCTCTAATCATACTTCCATGTTGGCCCCCAGAGATTGTCTTTTGTTTGTTGAGAACTATAGACTATTGTAGTATATGTTGGTTGTGTGGTTTTATTAGGGGTTTATGTATATGCTAATCATTTACTCATAAAGGGAGTGGTGGACCATAAAATATGATCTATGTGAAAGGCACTTCTTAATTTGTTAGGGAAAAACAGAAAGATAAAGATGATTTAATGATGGTCAGATTTATACCAAATCTGATTATTGTTACAATGCATGAACCTTTACTTAATTCCTACTTTTAAGAGATAGTGTGTCTTGTGTGTATATGAACTGACCTCTCCTTAGCCCTACTTAGTTATCACTTCAGAAGGCTTAGCTCCATTTCTGATTGCTCATAGCATTTGGCAAGAAAATTATTTTTATTCCTCAAAATCATTTCTGAATTTTTATTATAAGTTATCTACCTTTAGGGGAAAAAAGTTATATACCTTACTAGAGACGTAAAAGGAAATTTCTACCAAATACCTACTTAAATACTTGTCTTCACTAATAACTGTTGCTTGCAGAGAATGTCCAAGGCCTGTAGCTCAGCCTAACCCATGGAAAATATTGCTCATTATCTTCCCAGGTTCCTGAACATTTATGAATCCTTCTCAAAGAGTCTTGACCCTGAGTTTTATTTTGTTTTCTTTCTATACTTCTTTCTTTCTTTCTTTCTTTCTTTCTTTCTTTCTTTCTTTCTTTCTTTCTTTCTGTAGTTTTGTTTTAATTATCCCTCCCCTTAATACCTAATTATGACTTAAGGCATAACTGCTTCTAGGGATATTTCTAGTTAGGGTCCTAAGAAAACTAAGAATCCAAAGAAAGGGAATGAGCATATTTTACCCATTGGAACATCCTAGGTGCCTAAAATAGGAAACTGCTCCTAGAAAGCCTCAATAAATATTATATGAATGAGTGAACAAACATCCAAATGATTCTTGAGTAGCAAAATTAAGTCATTGGAGTATACATGTTTTTTTTCTCTGAGCCTTCAAATCATACCACTCAGTAATGTCCAGTCTTCTTATTTGCATAGATAGCTCTACAATTATAAGGTCTAGCTATAGGGGCTATTTTGCTGCTTTTCCAAATTTCCAAATATTTACCAAATAGATAAACTATTATCTCATATAATTGCTACTTTTTTTTTTTTTTGACAGAGAGAGATCACAAGTAGGCAGAGAGGCAGTCAGAGAGAGAGAGAGGGAAGCAGGCTCCCTGCCGAGCAGAGAGCCCGATGTGGGACTCGATCCCAGGACCCTGAGATCATGACCTGAGCCGAAGGCAGCGGCTTAAACCACTGAGCCACCCAGGCGCCCTAATTGCTACTTTTATTCAAAAGCAGTCACCTGACCTTTTTTTTCTGATTTTTTTTACTTTGTCTTGTTTATTTGTTTTAATAATTGGCTCTATATCCCAAGTGTACATCAATAGATGAATAGATAAAGATAATGTGGTTATACACCCACAAAGACACAGAGACAAACCTTGGAATATTACTCAGCCATAAATAAGAATGGAATCTCACCATTTGTAACAACATGGAGGGATCTAGAAGATGTAATGCCAAGTAAAATAAGTCAGTCATAGAAAGACAAACACCACACGATTTCACTCGTATGTGGAACTTAGGAAACAAATAAACAAAGGAAAAAAGAGACAAACAAAAGACCTGACTCTTACATATAGAGAACAAAGTTGTGGTTACCAGAGGGGAAATGGGGGAGGGTAATGAGTGAAGTAGCTGAAGGGGATTAAGAGTACTTGATGAGCCCTGAGTAATGTATAGAATTGTTGAATCACTATATTATATATCTGAAACTAATATAACACTGAATGCTAATTATACTGGAGTTAAAAAATAATAATTGGTTGTGGATTTTAAATCTTTTTTTTTTAAAGATTTTATTTATTTATTTGACAGAGAGAGATCACAAGTAGGCAGAGAGGCAGACAGAGAGAGAGGAGGAAGCAGGCTCCCTGCTGAGCAGAGAGCCCGATGTGGGGCTCGATCCCAGGACCCTGAGATCATGACCTGAGCCAAAGGCAGTGGCTTAATCCACTGAGCCACCCAGGCGCCCCTTAAATCTTTTCTTATTAAATATTCTCTTTAAGGCTGCATGTGTTGGTATAGAATAAGGACAAAGAATACATCTGAATTTAGAGTAGGATCTCTTACCACTAGTGTGCAGCTTTAACAGTAATAGATTGCTCATTTTATGGCAGAATCTATGATGATACCTGCTGAGATCAGCAACATGGACCCAGTTAGTACATGACACTGCTATGCTATTAAGTGATATATGGTCATTAACACACTGATACTCTCTGTCTCCCTCCTCAAAGAATCATAATAGAGTCATAATAGAGTAGATCATTAAAGACACAAGAGATAATCTCTCTCTCTCTCTGCCTCAGAGATAATGAGAAATAATATTCCTACAGTAATTAGGACTGTTTTGATAGCGCTTATCCCATTGACATGACCCATTCAAAAGGTGATAGGATGTTTGGCCAAACCACCACTATGCTTGAGCTTCTGCTCAGTTCCCAGTCAGATTTGGCAGTTATCCATGTTGGGAGACCTTGAGGCTCTGAGAAAGGTCTGAGTCCTGTTGGCCTCTCAGACACCTTGCTGTGACTTGGAATAAAATAAATCTACTCAGCAGCCAAAGTGTGATAAAAAGGGAGATAAAAGGTCCAGAGAAGAAAAAGTTGATAAAATCTTCATCTACTATTGAGAATTTCTTGTTTTGTTGCTTTGCAACCTTGATGGTCATAACTTGGAAAATTTCAAGAAAGAGAAACTTCCAATATGCTCTGAGGTTGTATGTAAAAAGAACATGACATACTAAAAAGTCAGTTGAAGTTACATGTTATGTCTAAAGAAATGGGATTTTATTTATACCTCCTTCAGAAGAAATAATTGATGACTTTCAACTGTCCTTTGCATAAAGTTGGGCTGAAATTTAACAGGAAAATTCATAAAGACCCTATTCCTAAAAGTTGCCTGTCAACCTCAATGACTGGACAAAGTTGCCAAGACCATTGCATACATGAATATAGGATACTTGCTAATGATAGAACTGTATCAAGGAGCAATATTGGGTTCTGTTGATTAAAGCCTTGGGATTAAAAGAACTAAGCAATATCTGTCACAATATTAAGTTCTTCAGAGAAATGTGCAAAACAAAGTTATTTTTTTTCTTTTTTTTTTCTTTTTTTTTTCATTTTATTTATTTTTTCAGTGTAACAGTATTCATTCTTTTTGCACAACACCCAGTGCTCCATGCAAAATGTGCCCTCCCCATTACCCACCACCTGTTCCCCCAACCTCCCACCCCTGACCCTTCAAAACAAAGTTATTTTTAAATCCATTTATTTAGAAGTGTGGTCGTATTCAGAAATGAGCATTTTGTGTCTCTAAACTCAGAGAACAAAGTTCTTCACAAGATTTGCATGATTGGGACAGAATTTGCGAATGTGTTTGTCTTATGAGAGCTTCTCAGTGAACAAAGCTGCTTTACCCAAAAACGGTTGGGCATCGTCTGGATTCCATTGGGTGTAGTTAAAACATTCATGATCTTAATATTTCATAAGAATCAGGAGTACACTGGCTGTGTAAGTTAGGTTTCATATTAGTTGCTTACTAGTGCTATCATATTAAATTTTGAAAACTTTTAAAGATTTTATTTATATTTTTGATAGAGAGCAGCAGGGAGGGGCCTGAGTGGGGGTTAGGGCAGAGAAAGAGGAAGAAGAAGAGGAAGAAGCAGACTCTCTGCCTAAGACTCATGGGTCTCAGGACCCTGGGATCATGACCTGAGTGGAAGACAGATGCTTAACCAACTGAGCCACCCAGGTGCCTCTCAATTTTGAACATTCTTAGCTCTAGAACATTTTTGAGCCTTGTAATACCTGTTTCTTTTGGCCAACCTCCCCACTATTGGTCTCCTTTTCCTTGTCAAGTAGCTCCCACACTTTAACATGAATAAGAATCACCTTGGAAACTTGTTAGAAGGAGATTTTAATTTTGTATGCTGGGATGATCTCAGGAACTTCATTGAAAAGTAACTCTTTGGATAACTCCAGTGAAGTGGTTGCCCACATTTCAAGAAACTTAATTTAGACCTTTCTTTACCTAGCATCTTTCTTCTGATTAACATAGAGCTGGGTTTCCATCTTCCTGAATGTAGATTCTGCAGGATTTAGTTGTCATTTTCTTTACCACCTATACCTACAGTGAGTTTGTTTCACAGAGTCACAGAAAAGTCAGAGAATGGTGTGCTTGAAAGTTTGTGAATATGTTACCTTACAAGGCAAGAGGGACTTGTTAGATGTGTTTGAGTTAAAGATTTTGAGATTGGCAGATAATGCTGCATAGCTAGGTGGGCTAGAATGTGTGTGTGTGTGTGTGTGTGTGTGTATGAGAAAGAGAGAGAGAGAGAGTGTGTGCTGTTGGCTACAAAAATGGAGGAAGTGACTATGAAAATTTCTTACCTAGAACCTCCAGTAGGAACATTAGCCTTCCAATACATTGATATGGGACCAAGAAAACCAATTTGAGACTTCTGACCTCCACAACTATAAGGTAATAAATTCATGTTCTAAGCTATAAAGTTTGTGGTTCTGTTTTAGTAGCAATAGGAGGCTAATATATCCCGTCTAAACTTGTCTGTTCAGTTCAATAAAAAAGAATAATAATAATTGCTATCCTTTAAGATTCTTTAGTAGATTAAATGATATACATGTAAAATGTATGGGTAAGTATCAAATATATACTTCTGATAAACATGATGGTGATGATAAAAAAAGCCAACGGCTCTGCTTCACCTCTTCTAGTTACTGAGAGCCTTGGCCATTTCTAAAAATAGGGGTTATTCTTAATTTATTTCATTTTAGATAATTTTCCACTTCCAAATGTCCTTCTAGATAATAAACTCTCTCTCTTTTGTGTTTTTCCAGGAAAAAAAAGCCATATTCTTGTTCCCATATTAAATCAATCCAATTAACAAGACTTTTTGACCAGCAACCAACTACCCACAATTATATGTGCCAGGAATCACTTGGCTTAATCATATTTCCCTTGAGTTTCTATAACTTATAGTTTTAAGGTTGGATAAGGTTATTTTTCCCTCCAGAGAAGAGCTTCTTTTGAAAAATCTCATGGTTCCATGTCTTTCTAGTACTTCCCTTTATCAGTACCTAGCATGTGCCGAAATAACGCAAAGGATTAAAAAGAAGAAATGACTTGCCATTTAAGGAGATGATGATGTATTATAACAAATATAACATGATCAAGATGCCAATTGAATGTAATGATAAGAACTCATAGGAAAGGAGCTGTATATTGATGTTTGGAAAAGGCTTTAGGGTGGAAGTAAGTCTTGAGCTATGATTTGAAGGATGGATTGAATTTAGATAGTAAAAGGGATAAGCCAAGATATTTTAAATTAAGGGAACAATGAAAAAAACCTATGGAGTCCACTTTGAGAAGAGATTCATCAGAAAGGATCAGATAATAGGGATATGGAATCAGGGTTGAATCATGATGTGCTCAGTCTTTAGAAGTACTGCAAATACTGATTATTCCATTGTATTCCTGAACCTCCTTAGAAACCCATACCAGCACATTTTTAAGTTTAAACAAGATGACTTTTTTTTTCTTTTTCTTTTGTATTAATCAGAATAGTCTACAGTCTTTCCATCCAAGCTGATTCTATGCTTTGGATTCCAGGGTTAATAGACATCCATCCTTTATCCTGCCAAATACCTTGTACCCTCTAATATTGAATTCCATTAACAATGATAAAGTTCCTATTTCCTATATTTTTAAAAAGAAAAAAATATCTGGTAGGTGTATGGAGTAGAGCAGGAATATTCTCAGTATCAGGGGAACTGTTTTGGGGAAGGAACAAAGCAATCAGCAGTTTATCATTGTTACTGCTTCTCCCCAGTCACATTAATATAAAAAGGGCCAGCACATCAGTAAAGTAATAGTGCAGGAGGCATTAGCACCAGCATCCCTAGCAAAATCTCAGCTGCTTTCTAGATAGGAGCAAAAGAACAGAAGCAGATGAAATGATTCAAGAAAATAGCAGAGGTGGTGAATCAGAGCAGCCATGAGCTCCCTTAGAGATAATTTATATTCATGTTCAAAAGATGGTAACTGCTTCCTAAAAAACATACCGTAAAATAAATAAAAAGTAGAAAATAGTCCATTTCATGATCCCAGAGTAAGGAAGGAAATATAGGGATGTTAGGTAAGGGGAGCCCTTGAGTACATTTGTTCCATGTGTCAGAAAAGATACTTCCCTAACTAAGGAAATACCAGGGCTCTCAGCTTTTAGCAGTTGTTGCCCGGTGTTTCTTACATTTTCCTTCTCAATGCTCTCATGACCCTCCAGCTATATGCATTAAGATAAAGTGAATCAGCACATCATGAAGTTATTTTTATTGGATTTATAAAATATACAAAAACATTACATAAACAACTTTATTTGAATAAATATAAGATAAACACACATGTTAATCGCAGCCTTAGTCATGACATAGCATATTGTCAGTACCAAAAATGTAAATCTCTGCTCCCTA